>NC_045549.1:9265045-9266061 GCF_009769535.1 Thamnophis elegans
GATCCTTAGATGTGAGTGTAGACCAGAGGTGGGTTCCTACCAGTTCTCACCTATTTGGTGGAACTGGTTCGTCAAATCTACCGAACCGGTTAGAAGAGGTTCCACCAATGGACCCAGAAAGCAGGCCACACCTACAGAAGAGCTTTCAAACTTTTTTGAAACCCACCACTGGTCCTTGGATATGATTATTCTACACTATCATGCTCATATTTATAAAACTCAGAGCCTCTGTGAAAGGGAAGGATGACTACTGTGTTTGTGGTGCAATCAGAACATTGTGTGTGTTGAAGTTGTTTTAACGCAAACCAAAGATGCCTTTTAAAAAACAAGTTTACATCCTATTCTTATGCATGCCAGTGCTGTGTGTGAGGTAATTTAAGGTGGTTCTGACAAGTATCGTCAGCATCTTCATATCCGGTCACATGGGTGGCAAGCCACTCCCATCCAGTCACATGGGTGGCAAGCCACTCCCACAAAGGAGGCCACACCCACAGAGTAGGTTCGAACAATTTTTGAAACCCACCACTGGTGTACATGAAAGAGTCCTTCAAATAGCATATTTGCCTCCAATGTTGGCATCGAAGAAAGAAACCCTCTCCAAGATTACCCATCACAAGTTGGCAAGAGATTGTTAACCGGCTTCTACTTGCTGAGGCTAATCATGGAAACAACAGGGCTTGGAAAAGCCACCAGAAGCCTATAATGGTTATGGATGGTGCTGTTAACCATAAATTGTTATGATACAGAGAACAAAGTACATGAGCACTAAAATGAGAGATATTTTTCTTCGCCTTTATGAGAATAGTGGCACAACAGTAACATATGAGCTACAGAGAGGGCAGACATGAGGAATCCACTGCCTTCCAGATGTTTTGAGTGGCAGTGTCCACAGCATATGGTAAACTGGCTCCCACTGATGGGACTTTAGAGCTGGTTAAAGCGTTTTATTTAGTCGATGGATAACAACGGAAGCGTTTTTTTTTTAAAAAAAGAAAATATTCTTCCACAAATTCATC
>NC_045549.1:9266161-9348661 GCF_009769535.1 Thamnophis elegans
ATTTTTGTCAACAGCCGCATGAAAAAGTGCTGCTGGGTTTTGTCCAAACCAGTCCCTTAGGTTTTGAAGCCATGATGTTCTTCTTCTGCCTGGATCTTCTTAACTAGAAGGTGGTAATGTCATCTTCTCCATTGTCTTTTAGCAGTTGAAAGGATGGGTCCTCTTCTCAGTTGCCTTTGGTAGGAGAAAGAATACTCATTGCTTGCCCTTGGCCTCATTTTGAATGGTTAAACGGGAACATCAAGGGGTCAAAACATGGCTGTGGAGCCTTGCATGGGGGGATACAGGGGCCCACACAACCCTGGGGATAGTTGACCCCGTAAGTACACACACCCCTCCCCCATCTGTACTAGCAACCTCTAGAGAGACTTAGAGACTTTCCTGTGCAGTTACTTAGCCACTACAAGAATAGACTGATGAAGGACACTTCAGTCAAGCAGAGCCTTACTTATGGTCTTATGTTCTGATGACATAATGTAAGATTTCTGGGACTATAGTTCAACACCTAGAGGTGCAGAGGTTGTCCCACCTGCGTTCAAATCAATACATCATCTTTTTGGTTTCTTATCATTTATCAATTGTTCGTAACTTATGATTAATGATTGTAACTATGACGATGACCTATGACATATGACTTGCTGTCTGTATATACACTGAGAGCTTATGACCCAAGACAAATTCCTTGTAAATTCTATTCTATTCTATTCTATTCCATTCCATTCTATTATTCTACTCTATTCTACTTTACTCTTCCCTTCCCTACCCTTCCATTCTACCCTATTCTAATCTACCTTATCCTATCCTATCCTATCCTATCCTATCCTATCCTATCCTACCCTTCCATTCCATTCCATTCCATTCTACCCTATTCTATTCTACCTTATCCTACCCTACCCTACCCCTACCCTAACCTATTCTCTATTCTATTCTATTCTATTCTATTCTACCATTCCCTTCCCTTCCATTCTATTCTACCCTATTCTATTTTATTCTACTCTATTCTACCCTTCCTTTCCATTCCATTCTACCCTATTCTATTCTACCTTATCCTATCCTATCCTATCCTATCCTACCCTACCCTACCCTACCCTTCCATTCCATTCCATTCCATTCTATTCTACTCTATTCTAACCTATTCTATTTTATTCTACTCTAGTCTACTCTACCCTTCCCTTCCATTCTACCCTATTCTATTCTACATTATCCTACCCTACCCTACCCCCTACCCTACTCTATTCTCTATTCTATTCTATTCTATTATACCCTACCCTACCCTACCCTACCCTTCCCTTCCATTCCATTCCATTCCATTCCATTCTATTCTATTCTACCCTATTCTATTTTATTCTACTCTATTCTACCCTTCCCTTCCATTCCATTCTACCCTATTCTATTCTACCTTATGCTACCCTACCCTACCCTACCCCCTATCCTACTCTATTCCACTCTATTCTCTATTCGCTATTCTATTCTACTCTACCCTACCCTACCCTACCCTACCCTTCCATTCCATTCCATTCCATTCCATTCTATTCTATTTAACACAGGAGGATGTGCAAGCTTATCCAGTCAGTTAGACAGTAGAACATATTGGGGAGTGAGCAGATTGCAGGCACCAGGCACCAGGGAAAGTGGGAACATCTGGAACAGAAAAAGGGCTACCTTGGCAGAAGGGGGTGAAAACTAGCTTGAGCAGGAGCTCATCTGCTACTTACAGCTGGAGGCACCACGGTGGAGTATCTTCTATGGGGAATTACAAAGAAATCCAGTGGCACCCCAGGGGAATGTTTTACAATGCAAAAATAAATAAACAAACAATTAAGCACGACAGAGGAGGCAGAAAATCCTGCCAGCAAAGGAAAGCTGAAGAACCAAACCTGATAGAGGAATGAGAGGAAGGAGACTTTATTCCTGCCTTAATCAAAATGCATGAGATCACTGCAATTCCCAACCATGATACCTTCAGTTCATATTTGTAGGTTTCTACTCCTGGGTTTCTCTATACATTGTACCAGGGGTGGGATTCAGCTGGTTCAGACAGGTATGAATTTGGTTTGGTTTGGTTTGGTTTGGTTTATTAGATTTATATGCCGCCCTTCTCCCAAGGACTCAGGGCGGTGTACAACATTAAAAGAAACATATAATACAAAAGTTTTTTAAAAAATTAAATAGAATATCCCAAACAAACCCAACTAGAATTGACAATAACATTTTAAAAAAGAATTTGATTAAAATTAACAATGATCAATAATTTATTTTGTTTTGTTCAGGCCAGGCTGGCTTGCTGGAAAAGCCAACTTTTTAGGCCGCGTCGGAAGGACCGGAGGTCGGGGATTATACGAAGCTTCGGGGGCAACTCATTCCAGAGGAAAGACACTCCGACAGAGAAGGCTCTCCCCTTGGGGGTCGCTAGCCGACACTGTCTGGCCGACGGCACCCTGAGGGGGCCAACTCTGTGGGATCACAGTGGACGGTGGGAGGCTACCGGTGGCAGTAGGTGGTCTCGCAGATACCGCGCGCCCACTCCTGCACTTTCCTGTCCTATATTTCCCTGTTTTTTAGCTCAGCTGATCCTCACAGGACAGAGGGTTGCTGCGCATCAGCTGTTTTACTCGCTGACAAAGGAGGTAAGTTTTGAAGCTTAAAAAGCTCACTTTTTGAATGCTGCACGCATGCACGAAGTGAAGCGCACACTCACCGAACCGGTTGTTAAACCAGTTGTATCCCAGCACTGCATTGTAAAACATGTTAACCGATAGCAGCTGGCTTGAGAAGATTAATTGAGATGCAATGATCCAGAACCCAGCCTGGTCATGTTGTTTTAGAAAAGTTTTAATTTGTGGAGTGTTCAAGCTGATTGATCGATCGATTGAATTCACATAGCTGCCAGCCTCATTTGCATCTAACTCTGAGTGGTGTACACAATTAAAACACAGCTAAACAATCCATGTAATTTATCCATTAAAGCGGTTAAAAACCGCTAAAACTACAATAACAAAAAGGCAGGGAAGAGTGCAATCAAACTTGTTCAGTCTCTAAGCATGGATTAGATAACCGATATTAGTATAAACGTGATTATGAATGCAAGGGGATATTAGGACAGGGATAGTAGGCACATGGGTACGTTTATGCACACCCCTTAAAGACCTCTTAGGAATGGGGTGAGCTTGACAGTAGACAGTCTAAGGTTAAAGGTTTGGGGGTTTGGGGAAGAAACCACAGTGTCAGGTAACACAGTCCAGACATTGACAACTCTGTGACTGAAGTTGTATTTTCTGCAATCAAGTTTGGAGCGGTTTACCGTGAGTTTGCATCTATTGTATGCTCCTGTGTTGTTGTGGTTGAAGCTGAAGTAGTCACTGGCAGGTAGGACATTGTAGCAGATAATTTTACGTACTACGCTTAGGTTGTATCGAAGACGGCAAAGTTCTAAATTATTTAAGCCCAAAATTTCAAGTCTGGCGGCATAAGGTATTCTGTTGCGATCAGAGAAGTGGAGGACTCTTCTTGTGAAATATCTCTGATATACAATCGTTCGATTGTATTTATGTCTTTTTTTAAAATTGAAAATTTTAGAAAAAAACCTTTTACAAATGTTTACCTCCCCCCCCCGAACCTTCCCCCCCCCCCAACCTTCCCTCCTCCGACTTCCCAGAACCAATACAGGGTATAAATGTATAACAAAGATGTTCTAAAATAATCTTAAAGAAGTTTGAGCTTTAACTCCTCTTTGCTAGGCTAACTCTAAACAGATCATATCATTCCTTGTTTCTTCAGTCATAAGCTATCTGGAATTTCTTAGTCCCATATTTATTTTGAGTATAGTCAATCCATCTTCTCCACTCCAGTTTATATCTCTCATTTGAGTGGTCCTTGAGATATGCTGATATTTTAGCCATCTCTGCTAAGTTTGTTAGATTGTATTTATGTCTGATATGCAGTGCAGGTTCCAGAGAGATGAGCTGTATTCAAGAATTGGTTTAGCAAAAGTTTTGTATGATCCATGTGTCAACTCTGAAGCTGACCTGGCCGAAGCCATTTTGGACTTCAGTGTTGCCACACTGGAGCTGAAGGATACGGAGGGGGAAATAGAGAGAGCAGGGGTTTTGTAGCCAAAACAAAATACTTTCTCCTGGGAACCAAGGACATTCTCACACCTGGTCAGAGAGAAGAGGAGTAATGTTACCAGGCAACCAGGCAGCACTACTGCTTGATATGAAATGGGTCATTATTATTTTTTTGCAAACCAATGGTGGTTTTTCAGATCTATGCAGTCATGGAGGACACTCATTATGTAGAGTAGACCCATGTCAATCTTTTGCAAAATCTGTCTTTTTTTTCAAGGACATGCTGTTATTTCTATTTTGATTTTGCAGAATGACAACTCACGTGTTTCTTTTCATTTTTGCTTGCAGTGGATGGGGATTCCTCTAAATCAAGAGTCTTCTTCAATAATGGGACTTCTTCAAAGATAATGTTGTGTAATCATCTGAGCCATTCAAAAAGTTCCGGTGAAGGAAACACTTGCCCTTCACGTGTGTTGCTACTACTTGAACCTTCCACCCGCATGTCAGAGTAGCAAGCATTTATTTCTGAGTTACTACTAAGCTTGAACCATGCCACACCTGTCAATTTCATACCTCTGTTCTTTTCCATTCCATTTTCCCATTTGCATGCACACTGAGCCGAGGTGGCACAGTGGTTAAATGCAGCACTGCAGGCTACTTCAGCTGACTGCAGTTCAGCAGTTCGGCTGTTCAAATCTCACCAGCTCAGGGTTGACTCAGCCTTCCATCCTTCCGAGGTGGGTAAAATGAGGACCCGGATTGTTGGGGGCAATATGCTGACTCTGTAAACCGCTTAGAGAGGGCTGAAAGCCCTACGAAGCGGTATATAAGTCTAACTGCTATTGCTATTGCTATTTTTGAAAAGTCTACCCCAAGTATGCTTTTGTTACGTACTTTCCCATCAAGTCCAGGTAATCCTCGAACACAATGGAGCCCAAAGGTTATGTTACTAAGCGAGACATTTGTTAAGTGAGTTTTGCCCCGTTTTACGACTTTTCTTGCCACATTTGTTAAGCGAATCCCTGCAGTTGTTAAATTAGTAACACGGTTGCTAAGTGAATCTGGCTTCCCCGTTGACTTTGCCTGTCAGGAGGTCGCAAAAGGGGATCATATGGCCCTGGGAACACAGCAACAATCGTAAATATGAGTCATTTGCCAAGGGTCTGAAATTTGATCATATGATGATGAAGATACTGCAACAGTTGTCAGTGTGAAAAATGGTTATAAATCACTTTTTTGTCAGTGCCATTGTAACTTTGAATGGCCTCTAAATGAATTGTTGTAAGTTGAGGACAATCTGTATGTATTTTTAATGTATTGCTCTCAAAATACAATTGCTTTCAGGCACAAAATACATTGCGGATCATTTTTTGCTCTGGAAAAAAATATTGAAAGGTGCAAAATCCAAAGAACACTACAGCGTTATTCATATAGCGTTCTTCATATACCTTCAAAGGTAAACATAGGGGAGGAATGCTATGGCAAATCTAGACAGCATGTTAAAAAGCAAAGACATCCCCCTGACAACAAAATTGGGTATAGTCAAGGCTATGGTTTTCCCAGTTGCAATTGATGGCTGTGAAGGTTGGACAATAGGAAAGGCCAAAGAATGGAGGCCTTTGAACTCTGGTGCTGGAGAAGACTCCTGCGAGTCCCTTGGACTGCAAGGTGATCAAACTGGTCAGTCCTAGAGGAAATCAACCCTGACTGTTCTTTAGAAGGCCAGATCCTGAAGAGGAAACTCAAAGACTTTGGCCATCTAATGAGAAGGAAGGACTCCCTGGAGAAGAGCCTGATGTTGGGAACGATGGAGGGAAAAAGAAGAAGGGGACAACAGAGAAGGAGGTGGCTGGATGGAGTCACTGAAGCAGTCGGTATGAGCTTCAATGGACTTCAGAGGATGGTAGAGGACAGGAAGGCCTGGAGGAACATTGTCCATGGGGTCGCAATGAGTCGGACACAACTTTGCAACTAACAACATGTAAACAGAGAACAATCCCCTCATCCCTTCTAGTACTGATGATGTTACAATGATAGAGAAAATGAAATCTGGATGATCAAGAATGAGTAGATTTAGTTAAAAGGAACATGGAAAATTCTCTGTGGGTAAAATGCAAAACTGAGAAGATGAAAACTTTAGGAAGGAAATTTGCTACCCAATACTATCAGTGTATTAAATGGACATCAGAGGATGGTAGAGGACAGGAAGGTCTGGAGGAACATTGTCCATTTGGTCGCGATGGGCGAACACAACTTCGCAACTAACAACAACAACAAAAGATAGGTTGATTTACAAATCGTTCCAGTATCTTTTTCAAAGTTCACACTTTCAGGCACTAAACCTGTTCTATATTTCTCCACCTCCAATGTGAATGAAAATGAAAATGTCGCCTGGGATTCCCCTGAGTCCAGAATGGCCTTCAACAGATATAAAGTCAAGTTAAAAATTTACAATAAATTAATGAGAATGTTCCTTTTAGTGGCAACCATCCATATACCCCATTTGAAAGCCCCTTTTAATTATTGTTACTAATGACAGAATTTTGGGGTCACTGCTTCCAAAAGAAGCAAGTTGAAAACTTCTTTTTGCTCAAGGCAAAGCCAGAATCTGCGTCTCCCAGATCCTGAACTTCTTGTATTTATTACCTAAAAGCTGGGAAGGCAGACAAGGACATTGCCTCATTTGGATGCAAAAGAGGGCCTTCTTGATTAGCTGTATTTTCTCCTCACTCTCGCTTTCACTCTTTCCTTTATCTTTCTGCTAAAAAATCATTGGTTTCCAATGCTTCTGCAATCCTCATCCATTTATTGCCCAGGCCCTGTTTCTTCCATAGCTTATTGTTGTTAATTGTTACATGGATTTGAATACTAGAATTACTGATGCTTTGAACTGGCTGCAAGTGTGTTTTTCTTTCCTGTAGGTGATATGACATTCGTCAAGGGAAAAAAAGGAATGGAGGGAGGCAGGAGAAGGAAGGAGAAGGAAGAAAAGAAAAAAGGAAGAAAAGAAAGGGGAAGGAAGGAGGGAGGGAGGAGAAGAAAGGAGAAGGAAGAAAGGAGAAAAGGAAGAAAAGGAAGAGGGAGGGAGGAAAGGAAGGAAGGAAAGAAAGAAAAAGGGAGGGACGGGGAGACTGGGAAGAAGGAAAAGAAGGAAGAAGGATTAAAGGAAAAAAGAACAAAAAGAAAAGAAAGGAGAAGGAAGGAAGGAGGGAGGAAAGGAAGGAAGGAGAAAGAAAAGGAAGGGAAGGAGGGGGAGGAAGGAAGGAGAAGGAAGGAAAAGGAAGAAAGGAAAAAAGGAAGGAAAAGGAAGGGGGAGGAAGGAAGGGTGGGAGAAGAAGGAGAAGAAAGGAAGAAAGGAAGAAAAGAAAGAGGAAGGGAGCAGGGAGGGAGGAAAGGAAGGAAGGAGAAAGAAAAGGAAGGGAGGCAGGGAGGAGAAGGAAGGAGAAGGAAGAAAGGAAGAAAGGAAAAGAAAGAGGAAGGGAAGGAAGGACAAAGAAAAGGAAGAAAGAAAAAGAAAGAGGAAGGAAGGAGGGAGGGAGGGAGGAAAGGGAGGGAGGGAGTTAGATGGCTGGTTCAGGAAGTCTGAGAGTTGAAGTCCATAGGTCATAAAAGGCCCATAGTTCCCCATCATTGCCGTACAACAGGGGCGTCAAACTCAAGGCCCGGGGGCCGGATCTGGCCCATGGAGTGCTTAGATCTGCCCTCCCACCCCCCGGAAACAGTGAAGGATTGGCCCATGGTGCTTCTGCCAGCGAAAACCCTCCCAAGCTCCATTTTCACTGGCAGGGGGTTGCAGGAGGCCATCGGAGCTGAAAATGGAGCTCAGGAGCCTGTTTTCTCTGGCACTACAGGCACCCCCAACACGAGAAACGTCTGGCTGGCCATGCCCCACCTGGCCACACCCATTCCCCCCCCCCCAGGTCAAGCACAACCCTGAGGCAGCCTCAATGAAATTGACACCCTTGCTGTAAACCATTAAAAATCTACCATTAAAATAACTGAAATCCCACTATTCACGTGACAGCATGGTTTAGTTAGTCATTTATCTGTATCCTGGGTTTGCTATTTTTACAAATAACTCAAGGCAGTGAACCTATCCAACACAGCTTCCTCCTCCTCCTATTTTCCTCCCAACAACAATCCTGTGAGGTGGGCTGGGCTGAGAGAGAGGGGGGTGGGACTGGCCCAAAGTCACCCAGCTGGCTTTCCTGATTTAAGGCAAGGCTTGAATTCACGGTCTTGAGCCAACTTCCTTCACAAAAAACATTTCTCTATGGATAACATTGGAGGAAGGCCGTCAGTCTCTGGAAGGCTATGCCTTGACTTCTGGGGGGGGGGGGAGATTAGATAAAGTATAGTTTTGCCAATGTCGTAGAATCATCTTTGTTATTTGAAAGTCTAAAAAAGAAAGGAAACGAAACACATTTTGCTGAAAACAAACATAAAATTTGGCAACCACAATTGGTCTTCTCCACGGCTATCACGAGAAAAATAAAACACAGTGACTGTGATTTTTGTGTAAGGTAAACGTAAAGGTTCCCCTCGCACATATGTGCTAATTGTTCCCAACTCTAGAGGGCGGTGCTCATCTTGTTTCAAAGCCAAAGAGCCTGTGGTCATGTGGCCAGCATGACTAAACACCGATGGAGCACTAAACGCTGTTACCTTCCCACCAAAGGTGGCCCCTATTTTTCTACTTGCATTTTTACCTGCTTTGGAACTGCTAGATTGGCAGAAGCTGGGACAAGTAACGGGAGCTCACTCCATTACGTGGCGCTAGGGATTCGAACCACCAAACTGCCGACCTTTCTGATCAACATGCTCAGCATCTTAGCCCCTGAGCCGCCGCATTTTGTATAACAAAGGGCAAAAGAGATCTCCTTGACAAATGCAAGAGTTACGGTGAAACACAACTTTATCACCTTGCAGTGAACACACCGCTTAAAGTCCGTCACCCATCATAAGCCAAGCATCATTAATTTTTGCACATGGTAGCAATGAATATGTCTCTCGGTGTAAATCATTCCCAGATTTTTCTAAACAGATGAAATTCCCAAATATTCTCCTCCTAAATTCTTCTGGTTAAAGTTTTTAATCTTCCGTTTTACCGTAAAGATGTTTTGGAAGGAAGTGTGATAGGACAGCAATGGTTCCTAGCAGGAGTGGGTTTCAACCGGTTCACGGCGGTCCCTGCGAACCGGTTGGTCGCCGAACCTGGAAGTAAGTAACTTCCGGGAACGGCGAAGGGCGCACCCGCCCGCCTGCGCTCCTTACATGGTTTTGACGAGTTCTGCGCTTCCACGCATGCGCAGGACACATACAGCGCCTGCGCGATCCTCCAGGAGCAGCTGGAGTGTTGCGCAGACGCTAGTATGCATGTGTGCACTGCGAGCGTGCACGAGGACGCCGCCGGCCCCATTCCAACCAAACCGGTTGGAACGGGGCGAGAAACCCACCCCTGGTTCCTAGTGACGAAATCTTGCAAGGCAATAGTTTATATTGTGCAAAGGTTAGGTTTTGTCTTATAGTAATGATGATCTTGCTTGCAAATCCATCAGAGTAAATAAAAAGCAGAAACACGATCCAATTTATATTTCAGTCGTCTTTTCAAT
Organism: Thamnophis elegans; assembly: GCF_009769535.1. Classification (NCBI taxonomy): domain Eukaryota; kingdom Metazoa; phylum Chordata; class Lepidosauria; order Squamata; family Natricidae; genus Thamnophis; species Thamnophis elegans. The sequence continues at coordinate 9,275,841 of NC_045549.1, forward strand.
GGGCAAATAAACATTCAGGTGGCATAGATTATGAAATTCTCAACTATAATTTTTCTTTCTTTCTCTGGCAAGGAAAGAATACATTTTTGATTGAGGGGTCCTTGGTGCTCTCCGAGCTTGGTTGTTTTCTTGCAGACATTTCATTACCCAACCAGGTAATATCATCAGTGCTAGAAGAGAGTGAGGTTTGCTCTCTGTTTACATACATGCAAAATCTAAGCAGGTGTAAAAACTCCCTTCTAGAAGTGGAGGAGAACAGGGAAAACCCTGGGGAAAGATACCCGAATAATAAAAATGAACACTCTGAAGAAAAGATACTGCAACCATAAAAACGGAGGGGGGGGGGAGAGAAGTTAGGAGAAAGGGGGAGAAGAAGAAAAATGGCTAAAAGCGGAATTTGTGAGAGCCCAAGAGAAAATGTATGAAAGAAGAAGGGGGAAAAGAATAGTATTAGTAGATTAAAGGCAGTGGTGGGATTCAGTCGGTTCATACCTGTTCGGGAGAACCGGTTCTTAACTTTCTAAGCCAGTGTTTCCCAACCTTGGCAACTTTAAGACTTGTGGACTTCAACTCCCAGAATTCTCCAGCTAGCTCTTCTGGCTGGAGAACTCTGGGAGTTGAAGTCGACAAGTCTTAAAGTTGCCAAGTTTGGGAAACACTGTTCTAAGCAGTTTGGAGAACCAGTTGTTGGAAGAAATCTCCTTTTGTTTTTTTCCCACTTTACAAAGCTAATCCTGTAAGGAAGGCAGGAAGGAAACATTCTGGTGTTGTTTCTAGACTCATCTTTATTGCCCTGCTTACAGAAACTGCCACAGTGGTGGGTTTCAAAAATTTTTGGAAGCTCTTCTGTAGGTGTGGCCTGCTTTCTGGGTCCACTGGTGGAACCTCTTCTAACCGGTTCGGTAGATTTGATGAACCGGTTCTACCGAATAGGTGCGAACTGATAGGAACCCACCCCTGTCAGGGTAGTAGCTGTTTAACGCAACTGAAGCGCCACACACAACGCACAAAAAAGCTGAGCTTTGATCTCGTTATCCTGATCACTTTATTTATTTCTTTTGAACCACAGCTCGAAGACCCTGCTGGTTGCAGCTTGTTCAAAACCCAGATCCTCCTTGAAAATATGCTTCTAATTTTAATCTCTGTGCTTTGCCACCCGCTACCACGGAAGGGCTTTATTACAAAATACTAGGCCCAAACCTGGGCTGCAAAATCTGGGCCGCCTCTAGATGGCAGCAAAGAGTTAACATTTGTTGTTGTTGTTGTTGTTGTTGTTGTTGTTGTTGTCCTTTAATGGCGGGCCGCATGGACCTCACAACCCAGATCTTGAACTTATATAGCAATAGCAATAGCAGTTAGACATATACTGCTTCATAGGGCTTTCAGCCCTCTCTAAGCGGTTTACAGAGTCAGCATATTGCCCCCAACAATCCGGGTCCTCATTTCACCCACCTCGGAAGGATGGAAGGTTGAGTCAACTTTGAGCCGGTGAGATTTGAACCACCGAACTGCAGATAACAGTCAGCTGAAGTGGCCTGCAGTACTGCACCCTAACCACTGCACAACCTCGGCTCTCTTCTAGGTCAGCTTGTTCAAGAAATTATTCTGTCTGACCTGAGAATCTTCCCTGGGATGCACATGCAAATTTCAATTTCACGTTTGACGCTGGCGAACATTTGGCTCAACCGCCCACTTTGGTGGATGACCAGAGTTTCCACCTTCTGTCTTGGTCCAATTCAATTTCACAGTGGTTGAGCAAGTTTCGAAAGCTTAGCTCATCTGTCTACGTGGAAGAAGGTCTGCGGCGCTCCGGAAATAATGGCTGCGTTATTGCCTGGCGAGCCGTCCGTCCAACACCCCCTTAACAATTTTATTATGAGTCATCCCGTTTAAAAGCACGCGATAATGAGCGCAGAGGAATGGCGGTGCAGGTGTGCGGCTCACTGCAGATTTGCCGTCTATTTAATTGTCTCCTTTATGTGTGCTGTGAACGCATTGCTCTTGGTGAATGGTGCTGCATGAGAGGGTAATTTCCTCAAATGCTTTGTCTGAAGATCATTTTTATCTGCTTACATGTTTTCAGGTGCAACGAGGCTGGGCAATGCTTGGAAAAGGTAGGAATTGAAAAGAGATCCCATTGCTTGCTCTTCCATAGGATCAGTGGTGGGTTTCAAAAATTGTTTGAACCTACTCTGTGGGTGTGGCCTCCTTTGTGGGAGTGGCTTGCTGCCCATGTGACCAGATGGGAGTGGCTTGCCGCCCATGTCACCGGATATGAAGATGCCGACGACACTTGTCAGAACCACCTTAAATCACCTCACACACAGCACTGGCATGCATAAGAATATGATGTAAACTTGTTTTTTAAAAGGCATCTTTGGTTTGCGTTAAAACAACTTCAACACACGCAACGTTCTGATTGCACCACAAACGCAGTAGTCATCCTTACCTTTCACAGAGGCACTGAGTTTTATAAATAGGAGCATGATGGTATAGAATAATCATATCCAAGGACCAGTGGTGGGTTTCAAAAAATTTTGGAACCTCTTCTGTAGGTGTGGCCTGCTTTCCGGGTCCACTGGTGGAACCTCTTCTAACCGGTTTGGTAGATTTGATGAACCGGTTCTACCGAATAGGTGTGAACTGGTAGGAACCCACCTCTGCATAGGATGTAAGTTGTAAACTTTGGGGTGTGTGCGGGGAGGGTGGAAATAGACTTTTAAACTTGGTTTCTCCTCCCAAACTACCCTGCAGGGATGCTGATTTAGGAGAAGAGCAAGCAGAGAACGAAGGTGGAGTCAAGCAAGTCATCAGCCTAGAGTCGTTACGTTCAGTGATGGGATTCAACATTTTTTACTACCGGTTCTGTGGGCATGGCTTGGTGCGTGTGGAAGGGGAAGGATACTGTAAAATCTCCATTTCCTCCAGATCAGCTGGGACACAGGATTCGGGGTTCCAAGCAGGGGTGAAATGCCTGTTCACACCAGTTCACGCGAACAGGTAGGGACGATTGTTGTTGTTGTTGTTCAGTGAACTGGTAGTTAGTTTTAAAAAAAGCTTCTGAGGATTGCGGAGCTCAGCTGTGAGTGTTGGAAGCTTTTTTTTTCCTGCTTTTAAAGCTTTTTTTTTCCTGCCGGTTTGGGTGAATAAGCAGGAAAACAATACTTTAAATATTATCAACAAAACTATGCATTCTGAAGGCTTCCTTGTCTAATCACAGAATCAGAGGTAGGATGGGGTGTTTTTTCTTGGAATTCTTTATAAACTAAAGTTAGGAAAGAAACAAGATCTTACTATTTTCAATTCTCTGCCCACTGTGAAACATCAGAGGGAAGAAATACCTGAGAACCACATTAATAAAAACATCAACCAATCGAAGTGTTCCGAATGCAAGACTTCCAAGATTCCCTCTGCTAAGCAGACACAGGACGCTTAATGGATATAAACTGACAATCTTTTCAGCCAGTAAATGCAAAAGAAGTATCTGTATCTTTCTGTGGTGTGTGTGTGTCTGTGTGTGTGTCTGTGTCTGTGTGTGCATCAGAGGTGGTATTCAGCAGGTTCTGACCAGTTCTAGAGAACCGGTAGCGGAACTTTTGAGTAGTTCAGAGAACCGGGAAATATCACCTCTGACTGGCCCCACCCACATCTATTCTCTGCCTCCCGAATCCCAGCTGATCAGGAGAGAATGGAGATTTTGCAGTATCCTTCCCCTGGAGTGGGGAGGGAATCGAGATTTTGCAGTATCCTTCCCCTGGAGTGGGAGGGAATGGAGATTTTGCAATATCCTTCCCCTGGTGTGGGGAGGGAATGGAGATTTTACAGTATCCTTCCCCTGGAGTGGGGAGGGAATGGAGATTTTACAGTATCCTTCCCCTGGAGTGGGAGGGAATCGAGATTTTGCAGTATCCTTCCCGTGGAGTGGGAGGGAATGGAGATTTTGCAGTATTCTTCCCCTGGAGTGGGGAGGGAATGGAGATTTTACAGTATCCTTCCCCTGGAGTGGGGAGGGAATGGAGATTTTACAGTATCCTTCCCCTGGAGTGGGAGGGAATCGAGATTTTACAGTATCCTTCCCCTGGAGTGGGGAGGGAATGGAGATTTTACAGTATCCTTCCCCTGGAGTGGGAGGGAATCGAGATTTTGCAGTATCCTTCCCCTGGAGTGGGAGGGAATGGAGATTTTGCAGTATCCTTCCCCTGGAGTGGGGAGGGAATGGAGATTTTACAGTATCCTTCCCCTGGAGTGGGGAGGGAATGGAGATTTTGCAGTATCCTTCCCTTGCACTGGTGGGATTCAAAATTTTTACTACCGGTTCAGTGCACGTGGCTTGGTGGGCGTGACATGGCTTGGTGGGCATGGCTTGGTGGACGTGGCAGGGGGAGGATACTGTAAAATCTCCATGCTCTTCCCACTCCAGGATACTGCAAAATCAGTCCAGACATTTTCAAGTGAATGGTACGGTGGCCTAGAGGTGGAGCTCTCGCCTCACAATCAAGAGGCTGTGAGTTCGATCCCAGGTAGAGGCAAGTATTTCTCTCGACTGAAAGGACATCTGGCCAGTAAACACTGAGTTCCATTCAGTTGCCCAAACTTCACCTTGCCAGGGATTATGGGTTAGGGGCAGGGGCAGGAAACTAGGAAGAGGAAGGAGTATTCAGTATATTCGCCACCCTGAGTTATTTACAAAGTAATAATAGCGGTTTACATAGTCAGCATATTGCCTCCAACAGTAAAGGCAGGATAAAACTCTAATACGAGGCGCAGTGGTTAGAGTATAGTACTGCAGGCTACTTCTGCTGACTGCCGGCTGCCTGCAATTTGGCAGTTTGAATCTCACCAGGCTCAAGGTTGACTCAGCCTTCCCTCCTTCCGAGGTGGGTAAAATGAGGACCCAGATTGTTGGGGGGCAAGAGACTGACTCTGTCAACCGCTTAGAGGGGGCTGTAAAAGCACCGTGAAGCGGTATATAAGTCTAAATGCTATTGCTATAAGTAGATAATCCAGAATTGACCAAAGGTAGCGACAGATTTAACCATACACTGATCAAGTTTCTTTAGTATCCTAGCATGCAATTCATAAATATCTCTGGAGATTTAAACACATTCAAAAACAGGTATTCGTTGATCTGTCAGCTTCACATTTCCAACTTGTCTTTTGAACTTGCTCTTAGAAGGACTAGGGGAGACATGATAGCAGTCTCCCAATATCTCAGGGGTTGCCCCAAAGAAGAGGGAGTCAAACTATTCTCCAAGGCACCTGAGGGTAGAACAAGAAGCAATGGGTGGAAACTAATCAAGGAGAGAAGCAACTTAAAACCAAGGAGACATTTCCTGACAGTTAGTACAATTAATAGTGGAACAACTTGCCTCCAGAAGTTGTGAATGCCCCAACACTGGAAGTCTTTAAGAAGATGTTGGACAGCCATTTGTCTGAAGTGGTGTAAGGTTTCCTATCTAAGCAGGGGGTTGGACTAGAAGACCTCCAAGGTCCCTTCCAACTCTGTCTATTCTATTCTATTCTATTCTATTCTATTCTAACATATGTCAGAGGAAAGATTTTTTTTTAATAACAAAACAATTGATGCTTCTTTTCAACCATCCTCATTTCCTTCGCATTACCTGGGCATGTTCCTAAAGTTATCTTGGCAACACCTGATCCAAAACAGCATTTGAATACCTCTTCTTTTTCCTCTTAATACCTGCTAACATTTTCTGTTCTTTATCAAGCCTCCGTTATACCCATGTTCTCTTCCTTTCATTATAAGGTTAGATAGAGCCGAGGTGGCGCAGTGGTTAGGGTGCAGTACTGTAGGCCACTTCAGCTGACTGTTATCTGCAGTTCAGCGGTTCTAATCTCACCGGCTCAAGGTTGACTCAGCCTTCCATCCTTCCGAGGTGGGTGAAATGAGGACCCGGATTGTTGGGGGCAATATGCTGACTCTGTAAACTGCTTAGAGAGGGCTGAAAGCCCTATGAAGCGGTATATAAGTCTAACTGCTATTGCTATAAGCCAATCTGGAAAAAAAACCCAACCTTTTCATTGTTCTTAGCAATGCTTTGCCAACCTCAATTTATTCTAAATTTTAGCTTTTGTGACCAAAGCTAAAAGCTTTTGTCTTAAGCTTCCCATATGTACATTGGCTTGATGACCCTACCTATACATGTTCCATTTTCATTTTCAGATGGATACAAAGCTTTGTGTGTCGTATGTGTTGAGTAAAGAGTTCATTCTCTCCTCCTGTTTATAAAATTAGCTCTAAATATTCATATCAATTTTTATTCGGAGCTGTGATGTTGGTGGTTTTGTAAAGGCTCTTGCCTGACTTTGCACACTGTTAAAAAATAATTTTTTTTCCTGGGGTGAAGGAATGTATTTTTGTAAATTCTGCAACATATGGATTTCTTGTGCCGAGTTTTTCTTTCCTTGAAGCGCACTCTTTTCTGCCTTCATTTTGAACTGGGTGGCAAAATCCTGAGAGTGGAGGTTAAATATGAAAAACTATTTGAAGTTAATGAACATTTGGCATTCTTCTTCACAGTCAGCAAAGATAAACATAATTTTAAAATGGGTACATTATTCTATTAAAATCTCTGATGGGTGGAATCCAACTAACTTTAATTCTAGATTAAATATGACTTTAATCGTATTCAATCGTATTCAATGCCTGGGATGCTCTACCCGACTGTTGTTACATCCTCAAACCCCCATAACTTTAACCTCAAACTGTCTAATGTGGACCTCACCCCATTCCTAAGAGGTCCGTAAAGAGGGCGTGCATAAGTGCACCAACATGCCTCCATCTCTGTCCTACTGTCCCCATTTATTTGTACCCATTTCCTGCGTCCATGTTTATACTTATACCTGTTTTCTTGTACATGTTTGACAAATGAAATAAATAAACAAACAAAAACCCAAATAAATAGATTGCTTCTCTCCTTGATAAGTTTACCTCCAATGCTTTCTGCCTTGCCTTCAGAGGGTTTGGAGAATGGGTCGATGGAAGCGTATTAAAGAAAGATCCAATCTAGAAATTTCCTGGAGGTTAGAACAATTAAGCAGTGGAATGGTTTGCCTTCAAAAGTCGTGAGTGCTCCATTCCCTGGATGTTCTTTATTTAACTCAGCTGCCTTATGGTGCTCCAGATGTTTTTTCAATGGTGCAAAAAGTAAGATTCTACGTTTAGGCAAGAAAAACGAAATGCACAGATACAGTATAGGTGGTACCTCGCTCAATAGCAGTAACTGTGAGAGGGATCTTGGAGTCCTAGTGGACAACCATTTAAATAGGAGCCAGCCGTGGGCAGCAGCTGCCAAAAAAGCCAACACAGTTCTAGGCTGCATCACCAGAGGGATAGAATCAAGATCCTGTGAAGTGTTGATACCACTTTATAAGGCCTTGGTAAGGCCACACTTGGAATACTGCATCTAGTTTTGGTCGCCATGATGTAGAAAAGATGTTGAGACTCTAGAAAGAGTGCAGGGAAGAGCAACAAAGATGATTAGGAGACTGGAGACTAAAACATACGACGAACGGTTGCAGGAACTGGGTATGTCTATTTTGATGAAAAGAAGGACCAGGGGAGACATGACAGCTGTATTCCAATATCTCAGGGGTTGCCACAAAGAAGAGGGAGTCAAACTATTTTCCAAAGCACCTGAGGGCAGGAGAAGAAGCAATGGGTGGAAACTAATCAAGGAGAGAAGCAACTTAGAACTGAGAAGGAATTTCATGGCAATTAGAACAATTAATCAGTGGAAGAACTTGCCTCCAGAAGTTGAGAATACTCTAACACTGGACGTTGTCAGGAAGAGATTGGACAGTCATTTGTCCGAAATGGTTGAGCAGGAGGTTCAACTAAAAGACCTCCAAGGTCCCTTCCAACTCTGTTACTCTATTATTCCACAGAATAAATGGAGTAATTTGGAGGAAGCAACTGTACTGAACTTCCACAGATAAACAGCAATAAATTGATAGGTTGGAAAAACTAGGGAAATCTTTTCAAATGTCTACAGTCCAAACCTTCATACATCCATTAGATCAAAGTGGTGTTGGAAGGAATACCCATCTGGGTTCAGTTCCAAGTGGGGGGAAAGACTGGAAACATGGAGGCTGATTGGAAAGATGGTTTAATGGTGAAGCAGAACCACCAAGCACGTGTGAGTCTGGGTAGCTGACCACATGGAGTGGAGCGTGAGGGTTATTTATGCCCTTTCTTGGGCCTTGCCCTTGAGCTTCCTGTTCCTGTGCAAGAACATGTATTCTATTGGTTGTTTTAGGGGTTACTGCTAACTTTGCAGGTTGTCTGAGTCAAGTTTGGTTGAAACTTGGGCTGATGCAATGCAGTTCCTATTGTGGATGAATGGCTTTGCCCTGAAGGATAATCCCATCATTCTGGAACTGAAGGTCTTTTGTTTTGTAGATATGCTGGCCCAGTCCTGCTGGGGCTATTAACAAAGGTGGGGGCTGCTTTCCAAGAGCACTTTTCTCCTTTAAGGAAATATAATATTCTGCTTTTTTTTTAACATTTCCCAAAATGTTTCATTCTTCTAAGAGTGGGATGGGTGCTAACTTTCCACAGTGGATAGACCAGGTTGTTGTTGGGGGCAATATACTGACTGTGTAAAGTGCTTAGAGAAGTTTGTAAAGCACTGTGAAGCGATGTATAAGTGTAAGTCAGGGGTCATCAACCTGCGGCTCCGGAGCCACATGTGGCTCTTTCATCCCTCTGCTGCAGCTCACTGTCACCGGTCGGCTCCACAATTGATAGGGCTTTCGGTTAGGACAGGTAGAGGAAAAAGGATGCAGTGCTAGGAGGAGACTCTATGGTGGGGGGGAACTGGACTTCCAGTCAGCAGAGGAAAAAGGATGCTGTGCTAGGAGGAGACTCTATGGTGGGGGGAACCGGACTTCCAGTCAGCAGAGGAAAAAGGATGCCGCACTAGGAGAAGACTCTATGGTGGGGGAACTGGACTTCCCATCAGCTCCAGAATTGGAGTGGGGGGCTTCCGTTCAGGACCTTTGTGGCTCTTTGGGTGTTTAAGGTTGCCGACCCCTGATCTAAGGGCTATTGCTATTTCCCCATTGCTCTTCTATTACCGTGTCCTAGAATTTGCAACTTTTGGGGGGGTGTTTGTTTTGCAAAGGGGGAGGATTGTTGGGCAAATCATTTGTTGTGAATTAACACAGCAAAGCGTCGCTCCCATTTCCAATAAAAATAAAAAGATCCCGCTATTAAAACGAGGTGTTCATGCGTGGTAGCGCTGAAATAGAAACTCTGTTTTTATTGTATATGTTAGCTGTGGCAAATCAAGTGAAGCAGGGATAAATTCATTACCTGCAAAGCTCTTCATTGCATCTCACAAATAACAAGCTTTAAACATTTTCCATCAGCAAAGGGGGGGGGGGGGGAGAGAAATCTATTTCCTTTCCTTGCAAACAGCCATTAACCTGGGATGAGTCATCACTCCACTGAGCTGGAGAATCCAGGGAGCAATTTAGCAGCATCACAAACATTTGAAAAAGTGAAGACAATTAAATATTGCCTGCATATTTTTGGGTGGCTGAAACGGTAAAAAAAAACAAAAAACAGATAGGTGTGTTGGAAAAAATGTCCTCCTGGGTTCAGTTCCAAGTGGGGGAAAAGACACTGCAAACATGGAGGCTGCTTGGAAAGATGGGTTTTAATGGTGGACAGCAGAGGTGGGTTTCTACCGGTTCAGCTCGGTTCAGCCGAGTAAGTAGTAACTCGGCCATCCACACCCCCGAACCGGGTTCTATCAGCGATGGCGCCATCTTGATTTTCGGTTCTGTGCGAGTGCAGAACAATCTTCATTGCAAAAAAAATTCCCCCTTTTTTCTAACGGTGTGCACATGCACAGACCTTTTTAGCTGCAAATTCGCATGCATGCATTTTTTGCACGCCGAGCCAGCAGTAATGCTGGCAGTAGCCCACCTCTAGTGGACAGGACTTACATGGTTTGAGGTCATGGGGTGGGGGAGCATATGGAGTGGAGAGAGAGAGAGAGATTTATACCATCTGTTGGGATTTGAATTTGAGCTTGTATTCTGATTGGTTGCCACACAGACTCCCATGGGGCCATGCAGGGGCAACTCTGCAGGCTGTGTTTTGAGTCCCAAGCTTGGTTGAGCCTTGCTGGGTGATGTAACCTTCCCAGGTGCCATGTGGTGAGATGGGTAGAGGGCTAATCCTACCTTTGTTGGATCTTCATTGAGGGCATTTGCCTATGAATAGACCTAGCTATCTCTTTATCTCTTAAGTGCTGACATCTGCTGTGGGCTATTGAGGGGGGCTATTAAGAGTGAGTCTGCTTCCTGCCTAAAAAAAACATGTTTCTCCATTTCTCATCCAGGGAAATATAATATACTACCTTTTAAAATATTTCCTAGAATATTTCGTTCTTCTAGGAGAAGGTTGGATGCTAACTTCCTACAGATGTAAAAGGGGAAAAAAACATACAATAAATTAGATGCCTAACCCCACAACTGTCTTTGACCAGATCAAAATATTGCATGGGTAGAAGTCATCTCCAAAATTATGGATTCTAGTTCTAATAGCAATCACACTTAGACTTATATACTGCTTCATAGTGCTTTAGAGCCCTCTCTAAGCGGTTTGCAGAGAGCATATTGCCCCCAACCGTTTGGGTCCTCGTTTTATCGACCTCAGAAGGATGGAAGGCTGAGTCAACCTGTTGTGGCCTGTGGGCCGCCACCTCTTCTAGCAGCTGAATCGAAGGAGGAGGAGGAGGCATGGGAGTCAGGATCAGCATCAGGGCAACCTGGGAGCTCCGAGGGGGAAGAGGGAATGGAACTGGTAGAAAGAGAGACAGAGGCGGAGCCTGGGCCGTCCGTCAGCCCTCAGATGGGGAGTCAACAGCCCCCATGTCTGGAGGTGGTTGATGAGGAAGAGGAGGAACAGCTGGGTCCAGTGCCTGATGTGCAGAGGCGCAGAAGGCAGAGGAGAGAGCAATGGAAATCCGTGGGCTGGTCCTTGGAACAGAAGAGCCACCGCTGCTAGAGAAGCCCCATCCTAGCTCTGGGGATAAAAGACAGGGGGTGGAGATGAATAGATGTGGCAGAGGAGAGGAGAGCAGTGGAAATCTATGGGCCGGTCCTTGGGACAGAAGAGCCAATGCTACTAGCAAAGCCCCACCCTAGCTCTGGGGATAAAAGACAGGGGGCGGAGATGAATAGATGTGGCAGAGGAGAGGAGAGCAGTGGAAATCCATGGGCCGGTCCTTGGGACAGAAGAGCCACCGCTGCTAGAGAAGCCCCACCCTAGCTCTGGGGATAAAAGACAGGGGGTGGAGATGAATAGATGTGGCAGAGGAGAGGAGAGGAGAGCAGTGGAAATCTATGGGCCGGTCCTTGGGACAGAAGAGCCACCGGTGCTAGCGAAGCCCCACCCTAGCTCTGGGGATAAAAGACAGGGGGCGGAGATGAATAGATATGGCAGAGGAGAGGAGAGCAGTGGAAATCTATGGGCCGGTCCTTGGGACAGAAGAGCCAATGCTACTAGCGAAGCCCCACCCTAGCTCTGGGGATGAAAGGCAGGGGGCGGAGATGAATAGATGTGCAGACAAATAACAAAAGCTTTTACTTTTGTTATTTATCATTTAATTGAAAGATGAATGAAAAGAAAATTCCCCCCTTAGTTCTTTTCTAGAACATGTTTCTCCCTTAGACTTTTTAACAGTGCAATCCCTACATATTAGGAACAACTTAATGGAAGGCCGAGAGAATGCTGTCTCCACTTCCATTAGGTCCAGCTAAGCATGTTCTATTTCTAGTTCGCATGTTCATAAATTCTGAATTAACTGTACCATAATTTTAAAAAAAAAATCTGCTAAGCCTTGGTTCTTAATTCTGCCTCAAAAGCTACACTCCATTGTTTATTGTCATTTCTTCTGATTAGGGCCATTGTCTCTAATATTGCTTGACGAAGTGGGCGAGATAAATCAATGGTATTTAGGATTTTTTTTCAGCCATCTGTCCTGGCGCTTATCCCAAAATCTTTTTTTTTTTAAAGTTGGGCACAGTTTTCTGTATTTTGCTTTGTAATCAGGAACATCTTGGCTGGAGGATGGGCGACGTTGGAACGAAGGGAGCGTTTTAAAAATACCTACCCATTCTCACATAGGGAATCAATCATTTTATAGAGATGGTACTATAAACACACACACTTTAATTACTAGCATGCCAGGCTGCACTTGGTAAATATTCAAAAGCCTACAAGAAAGCATTTTCTCCCCAAAACACTTTTCCGTATCTCTTTGAAAGGTGTTTTTTTTTTTTAAACTTGGAAGTTGAGCGTATCAGGTTCAAAAACGGCCCTTCAATTAAATAAATGGCTTTTTGTTTTAAGAAACACCAGTCGCTTGGCTTTCTTAGCGTCGAAGAACCATTTATCTCTAGGTTTCTGTATCTCTTCAGTCCCCTTTTCCTCTCATTATAAAATTATCCTGCCAAGCCAAAGCAATTGTTTTTAAGAGGTGCTGTTGTTATAATGAAATTGAATGCAATTGAGAGTCGGGACACTGCAGACACAGATGGGGGGCGGGGAATATATATATATATGTATTGTCTACTATCAATGTCTTTAAATAATTTAGCACCTTCACTGCCAAGAAGGCAACACGGCCTTAAGTGTGAAAACAATTAAATCATTTCTTTCTTCCTTCCTTCCTTTTTTCCCCCCCCAAGAAAGATTAGGAGCAGCAAAATGCCACTTTTAAATCCCATGAACAATCTTCTTCTGCAGCATTACAATTTGGGGGAGGGAGAAAAACCTGAACCATCAAACTTATTAAAAGGTAACGGTTCCCCTCGCACAGAGGTGCTAGTCGTTCCCGACTCTAGGGGGCAATGCTCATCTCTGTTTCAAAACTAAAGAGCCAGCTCTGTCCGAAGATGTCTCCGTGGTCAGGTGGCCGGCATGATGAAACGCCGAAGGCGCATGGAACGCTGTTACCTTCCCACCAAAGGTGGTTCCTATTTTTCTACTTGCATTTTTACCTGCTTTCGAACTGCTAGGTTGGCAGAAGCTGGGACAAGTAACGGGAGCTCATTCCGTTATGCAGCACTCGGGATTCGCACCGCTAACTGCCGACCTTTCTGATTGACAAGCTCAGCATCTTAGCCACTGAGCCATTGTGTCCCTTTCAAACTATACCAAGGAAGTCTTAATCCTAAACTATGTAACACATCTGCTAAACCTACTGAGTTTGCAATGTTGATGGAAGGAAGCATCACCAAGTTGACAGGAAAGGAGGAATACAAATGTCTATAAAAGATTATATCTTTTCAAGCAACCATTTTAGGTAGAGATTGGTATTTTTTCCCCCCTCCTAGTATTTTACAACATATACAGTGCTAAGTTTTGCCAAATTAACTGAGAGTTGATCAATTGGTTGGGACAGGAATTGACCAATCAGCTTGTCGCCCGAGTCTGATGTCATGAGCGGGAGGGGCTGGTCTAAAGTCACCTAGGTGACTTTTATGCATAAGGTGGGACTAGAAAGGGGGAATTTTCACTTTTTAATCAGGTGAAAACCACAGGAACTTTCAGAATCGGTTTTCACCAGTTTTGGCCAATATGAGATCTCCAATAAAACTGTTCTTTGAGGAATCTATCTGCCTCGGAGTTTTCCTTGCTATGGGTCTATTATTTGGAATCATGACAGTATGGGTGTGAGTTCTAGTTCTTCCTTAAATCTGAAAGCCAGCTGGGGGACTTTGTGCCAATCCCCAGGGAGATTATGAGTTCAAGTCCCACCTTAGTCATGAAAATTGGCTGGATGACTTTGAGCCAACCAGGATTCTGTGAGTTCTAGTCCTGCCTTCGGGATGAAAGCTGACTAGGTGCCTTTGGACCAATCACCAGGAGGCTGAGAGTTCCCCAAACAATCAGTCACATTGTCCAATCAAGGTGCTAGGTGGTTGCTTGGTTACTTCACCCCTCCTTCTCCAGCCACCTGTTGGGAAGTCCTTGGTTCCCACAGGAAACTATTTCGTTTTGGCTGCAACCCACATCTAACTATGTTCCCCCTCCCTATCCCTTCTTTGGCAACCCCAAAACCGCCAAAACGGCTCCAGAAAGGTTCGCTTCAGACTTGACACATATATTGATTGGCCCAAAGTCACAGAACCAGAGGTGGTATTCAGCCGTTTCAGAGCAGTTCGCCTGAACCGCTAGTGGAAATCGTGGGTGGGTCCGTCCACCCACCCTGGCTCTGCACGTATGCAATCAAATCACATTCACAGAAGCAGAGGTGGGTTCCTACCAGTTCGCACCTATTCGGTAGAACCAGTTCGTCAAATCTACCGAACCGGTTAGAAGAGGTTCCACCAGTGGACCCGGAAAGCAGGCCACACCTACAGAAGAGGTTCCAAAAAATTATGAAACCCACCACTGGTCCTTGGATATGATTATTCTACACTATCATGCTCATATGTATAAAACTCAGTGCCTCTGTGGAAGGTAAGGATGACCACTGCGTTTGTGGTGCAATCAGAACACTGCGTGTGTTGAAGTTGTTTTAATGCAAACCAAAGATGCCTTTTGAAAAACAAGTTGACATCCTATTCTTATGCATGCCAGGGCTGTGTGTGGGGTAATTTAAGGTGGTTCTGACAAGTGTTGTCGGCATCTTCATATCCGGTCAAATGGGCGGCAAGCCACTCCCATCCGGTCACATGGGCGGCAAGCCACTCCCATCCGGTCACATGGGCGGCAAGCCACTCCCACAAAGGAGGCCACACCCACAGAGTAGGTTCGAACAATTTTTGAAACCCACCACTGAACAGAAGGCTGAGCCTTGGGGCCTCCCGCTACTGTGCAAGAAATGCACTCTGATTGGCTGCCAGACTCCCATGAGGTTATGCAAAGGAAACTCTGTAGGCTGTGCTTTGAGTCCAAGTTTGTTTGAGCCTTGCCGGGCGGTGATGCAATAAAAGGGCTTTGGGATTCCTATTCTGGCTCTGCCTGTAGATCTTTGTTATGTAGAGTAGACTAGCTCAGGCCTTAATGGTGAGGGCGATGAGTTTCTTCCTCCCTTTTAGGAGGAAATATTTTGCCCTTTTAATATTTCCCAAAATATTTCATCTTGTAGTAGAGGGATGGGGTATTAACTTCCTACAACAGGAAACTCTTATCAAATTTCTATAACAAGATGGAGAATGAAAGTTTGGGTTTCTCCGTGAACCTCCCACCTTGGATAGACTGAAGACACATTTCCAGCTTCCGCAATGAATTCATTAAAAAGATAATTATTTATATTCCTGATTATAGACCAGTGAGATGCCGGGGGAATATTTCTAAGTAGTCTGAGTAATATACCAAGAGAGGCAATTTGCCCACTACTGTCCTCAAATCATGCTTGTTTATTTTATTCCAATTTAAATTGGGAAGTTCTGATATTCATCTTTCAGTATGTACCAGACTGTGAAGGGATACAGTATTGTTGAATCCATCATTGGGACAAGTTTCTTGTTCTCCCTGAGCTTATGATGTGGTCATTGTGGTGTAGGCGCAAACAGGAACATCCTAAAGATGCTGGGAAAGAATGACCTTTGTGGACCGATGAAGAATTGTCAACCAAATACAACTCAAAGCACAATGCAAAGGCAGTTTGGCATCCCCCCCCTCTCCAGCTTCCCAAAAATAACAGAACAGAACAAAGGAGAAGTCCCAACTTTGTCTCCATCAAATATCATTTCTTCTGGACTCCAAAAAAGGACTTCTTGGTTTGTTCTGATCTCGGCTTCCCCCCCAAAGCACGAAGCAGATTCCTGGTCCCGGCAAAACCCCTTTTATTAAATGAATGTGAATTCCTCTCCTTCACATTCAGCAAAGGCTTTGGCAAACAGTCTTTCAAAGGTGAATTTATGACCGCAGACCTTATCTAGCTTGGAAAGCTGCCATGAAAATATTTTCCAAACACAGTGTTGTGCAAGGAAAGACTTGGCACAGAGTCTCTGACATTCATGGACAGATCTTCACACTCCTGAAACGAACGAATGAATGAATGAATGGTTTCCTGCAAAAGCCCACTCCGTTTTCACTCCTCTTTTATTTCCTATGGGAGAGCCATTCACTGTTCCCCTGTGGCTTTACTCCCAAGTCGATCCTGATTTCTTAGCTGTTCTTTTCTTTTGGCAGCTCTGCGCATGCACACACTGGGAACAGGCTCCAGCTGTTCCTCTGCCATGGCACAACATAAGCGCGAACATCAAAAGCACACCGACAAAACCACGGCACTAAAACCGCGATGTCAAAAGCGCGCCGACAACAGCGCACCAACAATAGCGCACCGACAGAAGCGCAATTTAAGTTAAGGTAAGGTTTAGGGTTAGGTTTAGGGTTAGGTTTAGGGTTAGGTTTAGGGTTAGGTTTAGGGTTAGGTTTAGGGTTAGGTTTAGGGTTATTTTTAGGGTTATGTTACAGCGCGCTTCTGCCGGCGCGCTGTTGTCGGCGCACTTCAGCGCTCATTCGTCACCGCGGTTTTGACGGTGCGGTTTTGTCACCGCGGTTTAGTCAGACACGCTTTTGTCGTTCGTGCATTTGTGGTGGAATCTCCTCTGCCTCACTGCTGTCTAGCTCTGAAAGCACCTGAGAACTGCCAGACGGCCTTGGCCCCCTCTCTGCCTCCGACACAGAGCCCTCATCCGAGCCTTCCCCAGCCTCCAGGACTGGCCCAGCTTCCTCCCCAACCTCCTCACTGTCCATACCAGCAGAGCCAACCTTCTCTCATCTTCTCTATCATTGGTGCCACACCAAAATGCTGTCGAGTGGTGTCATTTGTGAAGGGAGGTGCTCGATATCCAATGGAGCCTTTGCATTTCCGTGGCATGGAGAGAGTTTTCAGTCCCTGTTGTTGTTGCTGTTGCTGTTCTGCTCAAGCTAAAGACCCTACACCATTCCTGGCAAACGGCCGTCCGATTTCTTCTTTAAAAACCTCCCGTTTTTAAACATCGTTTAAGATACAGAAGAGCCATCAAAGGCAAACCATAAAACTATCCCAGGAAATAAAAGCAGCGATCTAAACGAGGAAGCTCAGCACGCAGCAACGCATTAAGAAAAAACTTGGGGAGAATTAAAATAAAAACCCATCTTAACTCCGTGCTGAAAAAGACAATAAAGGAACTTTCCCAGCTGTCTGGGGCTGCGTCCTGTCGGTTAAAAAGGGACGGCCGAAAGCGCCCTCAATGTTCGTTAAGGGAATAAGACTCCATTAACGTTTTCCATCTTTCTATCTAACAGACTCGGGAAGAAGTTTGACTGCCTGTGCATGAACTATTTGTCCTTTGGACATTCTAACCTGGGCAGAGAGCCCGCGGAAACAAGCCGGCGATAACGGCTTAGCAGAAGGCAAGGACCAGGCTCAGCAGGTCGTAACGATTCCAGGCAGCAACATTGTCCTCTTCTGGATTCTCCCTTGAACGACCGACCGAAACCGAAGAGCAAGAAGTGGGAAAACCTGCTCTGGCCACTGTTGTTAACATTTTCAGCGTGGAGCAGAGCCTCACTAATCCCCTTAGATTTTATAGCTACCCAAAAAACAGCTTGGGCCCATCAACAAATTGCAGCGGCATATGGTCCAGGTTTATGAGTAATCTGGCACATGCTTAGAGCAAAGGGGGAACATCGTCCTTTCTCGGCTACGGAAAATATTGGTGTGCGCTGAATGGTTTGGCTTGCAATGCTCCGAGGGGCAGCCTCCAAACGCTCGCAGTTCGTTGACTCGTGTTTAAAAGCTATCTGGGTAAAGGAGGCCTGGAGCACGCACACAAACACACACACACACACACACACACACACACACACACAAACAGACATACCCCCAATCCCTACAGATTGAAAGAGCATCTCATCATGTGCACCACTCTGTGCCCAATTAGAGCAATGGAAGGGGGAATTCTGAAAGCAGACCCCTGGGAGAAGAGGACAGCGACAACAGAAGGAAAAATATGACTGTCTGCACATCTAAACAAAAAAAAAAGTGCACACTGCCACATATACTAATAGGCCTTCTCTGAAGGCTTCCCCGCAGCTCAAAGACCAAACTGGCACCATCCATGCAGAAGACCAAATAGAATCCCATGAAATCTCAAGGAGCCCACTCCGGAATGGCAATTCCTACCTAAATCGTCTGCTTGAAAAAAAATCCCTTGTTAAGGCCAACATTAGGAAGGGAGGGAGGGAGGGAGAGAGGGAGGGTAAGAGGAAGAGGAGGAGGAGGGAGGGAGGGAAGGAAGGGAAGGAAGGAAGGGAAGGAAAGGGAGGAGGGAGGGAGGAGGAAAGAAGGGTGGGGAGGGGAGGGAAAGAGGGAGGAGCAAAGGAAGGGAGGAGGGAAGGAGAGGGAGAAAAAGGAAGAGGAGAAGGAGGGAGGGGAGGGAGGAGGGGGAGGGAGGAGGAAAGGAAGAGAGGAAAGGGAGGAGAGAAGGAGGGAGATAGGAGGGAAGGAGGGAGAGGGAGAAAGAGGAGGAGGAAAGAAGAGAGGGGAGGGAAGGAGGGATGAGGAGAGAGGGAAAGAAGGAGGGGGGGAGGAGGAAAGGAAGAGAAGGAAAAGGAGGAGAGAAGGATGGAAGGAGGGAGGAGGGAAGGAGGGAGAGGGAGAAAGAGGAGGAGGAGGGAGGGAAGGAGGGAGGAGGGAAGGAGGGAGAGGGAGAAAGAGGAGGAGGAGGGAGGGAAGGAGGGAGGAGGGAGGGAGGGAGGAGGAAAGAAAGGAGGGGAGGGAAGGAGGGAGGAGGAGAGAGGGAAAGAAGAAGGGGGAGGGAGGAGGAAAGGAAGAGAAGGAAAAGGAGGAGAGAAGGAGGGAGGAGGGAGGAGGGAGGGAAGGAGGGAGGAGGGAAGGAGGGAGGAGGAAAGAAAGGAGGGGAGGGAAGGAGGGAGGAGGAGAGAGGGAAAGAAGAAGGGGGAGGGAGGAGGAAAGGAAGAGAAGGAAAAGGAGGAGAGAAGGAGGGAGGAGAGAGGAGGGAAGGAGGGAGAGGGAGAAAGAGGAGGAGGAGGGAGGGAAGGAGGGAGGAGGGAAGGAGGGAGAGGGAGAAAGAGGAAGAGGAGGAAGAGGAGGGAAGGAGGGAGGAGGATTGAAGGAAAGAAGGAGGGGGAGGGAGGAGGGAAGGAAGAGAAGGAAAGGGAGGAGAGAAGGAGGAAGGAAGGAAGGACCATAATCAAGCCCAAAATATCTGTTGCTAAGTGAGACATCTGTTAAGGGAGTTTTGTGCTATTTTACGACCTTTCTTCCTACAGCTGTTAAGTGAATCATTGCAGTTGTTAAGTTAGTCACACAGTGGTTAATCTTGAAATCTCACTTTGCTCATCCAAGGTCACAAAAGAGGATCACATGACCCTGGGACACAGCAACTGTCGTAAACATGAGTCAGTTGCCAAGAATCTGTCAAAGGGGAAAGTCCCACTTCCCCTTCAACAACCAAACAGACGTTCCCCAAATTTAGTGTGCCGTATGCACAGTCCCAGTTGTTGTTTTTATCTATCTACCAGTTGATTGCTATGTGCCTTTCTAAAAGTTACAAATCTCAGGGGTGTCAAACGCAATTTTATTGAGGGCTGCATCAGGGCTGCAGTTGACCTCAGGTGGCTGGGTGGGCGTGGCCAACTGGGTGGGTGTGACCAACTGGGTGGGTGTGGCCAACTGGGTGGGCATGGCTAGCTTGTCGCCACTCCAGAAACTGCTGGCATGCTTCCCCTTCACATGGAGTAGACCAAGACAGCCCTGCGGGCCCAATCCGATCACATTGTGCCTTGAGTTTGACACCCCTAGTCTAACTGCTGGGATATAATTTTGCATGCACCATCCTTCCCCAGCTATAAACCTGTCAAATACTTGGAGCAACAATCTATGTATAGCAGTGGTTGGTTGCCATTTTTTTTTTACTACCGGTTTGTGCGCACTCCCGCACGCTCCTGAGCGCTCCCAAGTGATACTTCTCCGCATGTGCAGAAACTTTTGCGCATACGCAGAAGCACCCGGGTGGGTGGGAGGAGCCTCCTGCCATTGCTATTACTGGTTCACCCAATCCGGATCGAACCGGGAGCAACCTACCTCTGATATACAGATAGAAGATTGATTTTCTATCTCTCTGCTACAACACTGGAGATTTTTAAGAAGCGATTAAATAACCATTTGTTTGAAATGGTGTAAGGCAGGGATCGGCAACTTTAAACACTCAAAGAGACATTTGGACCCATTTCCCACAGGAAAGAAAACACTGGGAGCCACAGAAACCCTATGGTGTCTGACTATTTCTTGCGTGGCCACAAAACTAGCGTATGTAGTTGAATTTAACTTTCTGTTTTCTTCTGAAACTTTTCTTGGGTTTATCCATGGTTGGATAAACCATGGGAATCGAAAAGCTCAAAAAATCCCATGCCGGCAGGTGTCGGACATTGGCGGTTGTGATGCATATTTTGAGTGACAGGGAGCCGCAGCAGAGGGATGAAAGAGCCACATGCGGCTCCAGAGCTGCAAGTTGCTGACCCTTGGTGTAAGGTTTCCTGCTTGAGTAGGGGGGTTGGACTGGAAGACCTCTAAGGTCCCTTTTGACTCTGTTATTCTGTTATTCTGCTTATCTAAGACTTATTTTGTATGTCATGCCTCAGAAGGGTTAGAAGATGGATATTCTCATGATTCCCATCCTCTCTCATCTCAACCTTCTTTCTTTTCTTCCTTTGATCTTCAGAATTTCAGCCATTCTTTCTACTCTTACAAACATCACAGTCTCTTAACTGCAAATAGACTTCAGTCACTTTCCTATCACTGCATTATTTGCTAAATAAAGCTGGCCTATTTTTCTTTCATGCAACATTAGCCTCGCGAATACTTTCCTGCAAAGTTCTGTTTCTAACTTTAGTGCTTCGCTTTCTGTTCGTTCTTTCCACTTCTGCTATCCAAAGCTAAGTATATTCTCAATATCTTCCAGCATGTTCTTACACCATCTGCCTTCAGGATGCTGGAAAGTCCTCAGTCCAGTTCCCCTTTTTATATCGGAGCAATCAGCAGAAATTGTGCAGAAACTTGGAAGGCTAGCATTGTTCAATCTTTCCCGAAGTGGTGAGCAAGCAATTTCATGTCGGAATGAGTAAATAAACACTCCGAAGTGTTTGGAAAGAAAAGTACTGTACTCTCGGGGCTTTCAATGAATTCTCAAGATATTGATTTTGTTAAAATATTCATGACTGGGAGAGACATGGGAACAAGATCAGCCAACGAATAGGCATAGTAACTACTGTATTTTTCAGAGTATAAGACACACCTTTTCCCCTCAAAAAAGAGGGTGAAAATCTGGGTGCATCTTATACACTGAATACAGCATTTTTTTGCCTCCCAAAACCCCACCCCTTTCACCAAGCATAGCTTTTAGGAGGCTTCCAGAGTGCTCCTTGGGGCTCAGGAGGGCAGAAATGAGTGAAAAACAGTCTATTTTTTGCTCATTTTTGCCCCCCCCCCAGTCCCCAGGGCCTCCTAAAGCCTCCTAAAGGCTATGTATGCCTTTACAAGCCTCCTAAAGGCTATGTATGCCCTTTTTTTGGAAAAAAAAAAGGGCCCATTTTTGCGAAAAATGGGCTGTTTGGGGGGGGGGGTCTGCAGAGTGCAAAACTTTTTCTTTAATTTGCCTCTTCAAAATCTTGATGTATCTTATACTCTGAAAAATATGGTAAGCCAGCCAATGGCAGCTTAAACAGATCTGAGTCTGTGCAGAGAATTGAAACAGAAACTTAAGCAGCCTGCTGCTCTGAGAAGTAAACTAGCAGTCTGTCTGGGCTTGTCTGCTGAAATGAAACTAACTGCTTGTGTTTTCCTGTATTTTCCTGCCTTGTGTTTCCTTGGAAGAACCACCTGTTGGTATTGTACATTTATTCATCTATTCTTATGTATATAAAGAAGTTAAATGAATCCAGTTGAATCAGTTTTCTGCGTGTGCTTTCTGGATCTGATTTTTCTGCAACAAACTCTGGCAGATTTTCATGGAGAAACTGGCTTCTCTTGAATCTTGGTGAAGTCAGGTACAAGAAGCAAGGAATCTAGAATAGGCTGGCAGAGATTGGTCTGTTTTGAGCCCAACAGTAGAGGAATGGTCATCTCTCAGGGCAAAATGAGAATATATTTGCTGCAAACTCCTCATTGGCGACAGGAAGGGCATCCAGCCAGGAATCACTCAACTCCATTCAGTTGCCCTAACTTCAACTTGCAATGGATTATGGGGTCATTAAAAGACACCCCCCCCAAAAAAAGAGTAGAGGAATGGTCTGACATTTACCCCTCAAAATGTAGCCCCTGTCATCTTCTAAAGATCCAGTTTGGCTAAGATACCAAGCTAAAAAGCCAGTGACCCTGAATTCAAGTCTCACTTTAGCCATGAAATAGATAAATAAACCTGAAGTCCAGCTGCTAGCTTTTAATAAGCAACATTAAGGACCTTGTTTATGCCTACTTGAAAGTTTGGAAGTACAGTATATGCATGATCAGCACAGCTGTTGACACTAATGTTTGCACATAACGGAGTTCCTAAGAACTGCTAGGATTAAGCATAACAGGCTGTCGAATTTGGCTTGGCACGTTTATTTATTCACTTGTATTATTTTTTCCTGCCTTTATTATCTTCTATTATTCTTCTATTACTATTAGCTTATAAGTACCGTATTTTTCGGAGGATAAGACACACCTTTTTCCCTCAAAAAAGAGGCTGAAAATCTGGGTGTGTCTTATACACAGCATTTTTTGCCTCCCGAAACCCCACCCCTTCACCAAAATGGCCATGCATAGCCTTTAGGAGGCTTCCGGGGAGCTCCTGGGGGCTGGGGAGGGCAGAAATGAGCATAAAACGGGCCGGTTTTTGCTCAATTTTGCCCCCCCCAGCCCCCAGGAGCACTCTATAAGCCTCCATAAGGCTATCCATGACCTATTTTTGACAAAAATAGCCAGCTTGTTTTCACGAAAAATGGGCCATTTTGGGGAGGATTGCAGAGTGCAAACAAAAATTGTCTCTTCAAAACCTTGGTGTGTCTTATACTCTGGTGCATCTTATACTCCGAAAAATACAGTAATTCGGGGTTTCAAGCATATATAACGCTTCTTCTTGATGAGAAGCACAACATTTTCAAGGGGGGAAAAAATCCAAGAAAGTCCAGATGTCTTTTGAAAAGCAGCTTTGGGCCAGATGGCTTTCATATTTAAACCAGGACTAGAACTCACAGCCTTCTGGTAATTCACCCGAAGTCACCCAGCCAGTTTTCGTCCAGCCTAAGGCAGGACTAGAACTCACAGACCCTCGTGATTGGCCTGAAGTCATCTAGCAAGCTGGCATGGCTAAGGCAGGACTAGAATTCACAGTCTCCAAGTTTCGAAGCCAACACCTTAACTACTACCCCAAACTGGCTCTGGAACTTCTTGGCAGCTTCCGAAAGGAGGAAAGGAAATTGGATAGAAAGTGTTTTTCCAAGAAATCCATTGCATGCAGGGACATGAGCCAGGAAGAAAGAATTTTGAAGATGTAAAGATTGTATCTGACAGCTTTTTTGTTTTGTATTTGCCTCCGAGCCACATATTTTTCATTTTTGGCCCGCTAACGGTGAATAATTCTCTTTCGCCTCTAAAGGAGGATTTCTCCGTTCTAAAATGGGATGATGAGGTGGAAATTATTGACAACAAGACTCCAAGCAGAGCTGGCAGCAGATTCAGACAGTGAGGAGGTTGGGGAGGAACATGGGCCAGTCCTGGAGTCTGGGGAAGGCTCAGATGAGGGTTCTGTGTCAGAGGCAGAGAGGAGGCCAGAGCCGTATGCCAGTTCTCAGCTGCCTTCAGAGTCAGACACCAGTGAGGCAGACGAACAGCTGGAGCCTGTTCCTAGTGTGCACATGCGCAGAGTTGCCAGAGGAAGGGAACAGCTAAAGAACAGGGGTCAACTTGGGAGTAAGGCCACAGGTAGACGGTGAATGGCCCCTCCCAGAGGAAATAAAAGAGGAGCAAAAGGGGAGTGGAGTTTGCAGGAGACAATTAGTTGGCTTAATTGGTTTGTGACTCTCTGAGACTCCTTGGCATGTTTTGCTGATATCGGCCTAGCAGCTCTCCAAGCCAGATAAGTTCTGTGACTGTAAATCCTCCCTCGAAAGACTTTGCTGGATGTGAATGAGCAGAATTGATAGCAAATTAATAAAAGGGGTTTTTGTCGGGACCAAGAGTTTGCTTCATGCTCTTGAGAACTTATAAAATTTGGTGAAACTCACTTAACAACGCTCTTGCTTGGCAACCCCCCAAAAAACCCATGGGTGTTCAAACTTGACAGCTTTAAGACTTGTGGACTTCAACTCCCAGAATTCCTCCTCCAGTCATGTTGGCTCAGGAACTCTGGCATTGAAGTGTGCAAGTCTTAAAACTGTCAAGTTACAAGACCTTTGCACCCCTAACCCTTCAGAAAAAAAACCCCAGGGATGTTCAAACTTGACAGCTTTAAGACTTTTAGGTTTAAATAGGACTCTTAGAGGTGGGTGGAGCGATTGGTGAGCCAGCCAATCATTGAGTGGTGGGTGGGGCAAACATGGTGCAGACGGGTAGGGGGAGGGAGCTGGAACCGGTTCTAAATGGCACGGTAGATTTGTGGAGCTTCTTCTATAGAAGAGGTTAGAACTGGCAGGAACCCACCCCTGATGCTGATACAGGATGCTGTAAAATTAAATTATATTGTTCTATTGTTTGTTTGTGATTTTATCTGTTTTGCATTTGTTTTTGTATTTTTTCTTGTTTTTATTTTCTTTTTCTTTGTTGTTCTTTTTACTTGTGGATTTTAAACTTGAAAATGTTCAATAAAAACTTTAAAACAAATGGCTGACACCAAAACGGAAAAGTAGAAGCCGAAAAGAAGAGATACCCAATCAATAACCGAAGAGTATAACAGTCTCACCCTTGTTTAACAAGCGTAATCAAAAGACATGAATCAGCAGAACTGATCCAACCATGGAGCTCCAAATAGCTACGGAGATATGAGGTGGCTGGAGGAGGGCAGCTGTTAGCTAGGCATTCACTTCCTAAAACATTTTCAGACCAAGAAAAGGGAAACGATCAAATGACAATCTTTTGAGCTATTCTGGGCCTCCAGAAAGCAGATCCTCTGATCCTTCCAAGCCCCCTTGTCATGATCTCAAGTTTTCCTTTCTCTCAGCCAAGAAAACAACCACCTGCAGGCAGTGGTGGAATTCAATTTTTTTTTTACTACTGGTTCTGTGGGCATGGCTTGGTGGGCATGGCAGGGGAAGGATACTGCAAAATGCCTATTCTCTCTCCACTCCAGGAGAAGGATACTGTAAAATCCTCATTCCCTACCCACTCCAGGGGAAGGATTCTGTAAAATCCCCATTCTTTCCACCTCCAGGGAAGGATATTATAAAATCTCAATTTCTTCCACCTCCAGGGGAAGGATACTGTAAAATCTGCATTCCCTTTCCCCTCCAGGGGAAGGATACTGTAAAATCTCAATTCCTTCCACCTCCATGGGAAGGATACTGTAAAATCTCTATTCCTTCCACCTCCAGGGGAAGGATTCTGTAAAATCCCCATTCTTTCCACCTCCAGGAGAAGGATACTATAAAATCTGCATTCCCTTTCCCCTCCAGGGGAAGGATACTGTAAAATCTCAATTCCTTCCACCTCCAGGGGAAGGATTCTGTAAAATCTCAATTCCTTCCACCTCCATGGGAAGGATACTGTAAAATCTCTATTCCTTCCACCTCTAGGGGAAGGATACTGTAAAATCTCCATTCCCTCCCCACTCCAGGGGAAGGATACTGTAAAATCTCAATTCCTTCCACCTCCAGGGGAAGGATACTGTAAAATCTCCATTCCCTCCCCACTCCAGGGGAAGGATACTGCAAAATCTCCATTCCCTCACCCCTCCAAGGGAAGGATACTGTAAAATCCCCATTTCTTCCCCATCAGCTGGGACTTGGGAGGCAGAGAATAGATGGGGCAGGGCAGCCAGAGGTGGTATTTGCCGGTTCTCCGAACTACTCAAAATTTCCACTACTGGTTCTCCAGAACTGGTCATAACCTGCTGAATGACACCTCTACCTGCAGGTTGTGCATGAGGGAGGTGGGATGCTTCTCTACGATGGACGAGGACGCAACCTAAAACATCATGGGAATGTTCCATGTTTCCTTTTCTCATTAGCATCCACTCTGGGTGCTGTATCAAGTCATTTCCCCGTCGCTCCCTCAGGAAACAGATAGGCCTGGCCAGTCTCCAAAAGGATAGGATGGGCTGCAGAAGGACAGTGGAAAGAGAGACTGGAGATGCCTTTGCTGCTACAGAGAGGAAGGCTGCCAAGGACGGAGCCCGGGAGTGTGAATATTATCTTGTCATCGCTCACTTAAAATAAGAATGCTGGACTCAGCCAGCACAAGCAGCTGAACTTTTCAACCCGTGGTTTCCATCCCAGCTATTTGTTACAGGAGGCAGTGCCAGATGCAAGCTCCACATTACACTGTGTGCTGCATTCTCCACTCTGCTCTTCATTTTCCCTTGCAAAGCAGCCTGCTGGATGGGCACCAGTTAACAGTCAAGGTGGGAGAGAGAAGAAGGACATAACTTGCTCGTTCTCCTGACCGTCACCCTCTTCTCCTGAAGTTTTGTCTTCCAACTCAGAATAACAGTGTTGCAACCAGAGCCACTCATGAATAACTAAAGTCAAGGACTAACTTTATTGTCCACCACCTATGTTGCAAGAATCTCTCCAGACTGCTTGCCTTCCCCGGGGAATGAGTAGATAAGACTTCATGAATTGTGGGGGAGGTTCAGCTTATGCTGCTTGCAGCTTTGCAATGATTCTAAGCTAGGCCCTCGCTTGACCTCTCCTTCCAGCCCAACTGGCAGTTTCTGAACAGATACGAAAAGGATAACATTTGAGTTCATTTAGATCCGGGGTGTCAAACTCAATTTCATTGAGGGCCGCATCAGGGTTGTGTTTCACCTTGGTGAGCCAGGGTGGGCATGGCCAGCTTGACCTCACTCCTCTCGGAGACGCCTGTGGTGGGCTGAGCGCTCTGCCAGTGAAAATGGGCTCCTGAGCTCTGCTTTCATTTGCCATGGCCTCCTGCAACCCTCTATCAGTAAAAACGGAGCTCAAGAGGGCTGCACATGGCTCTCTCAACCTCCGTTTTCACTGGCAGAGGCACAACGGGCCTTCGCTGTTTCCAGGGCAGCCCCACAGGCCAGATCTAAGCAACCCTCAAGCTGGATCCGGTCCCCGGGCTTTGAGTTTGATGCCCCTGATTTAGATGTATATTACATACACCTTATACAGGTGTTCTTCGTGTATGCCAGGGGTGGGTTCCTGCTGGCATTACTGCCAGTTTGGCATGCAAAAAGTTTGCGCTCCACACTGGCACACATTTACACCTAAAAAGGTCTGCACATGCGCACCACATTAGAAAAGGGGGGGGGAATTACATTTGTGCAATGAAGATTGTTCTGCGCATGCGCAGAACAGAAAATCAAGATGGCGGCCCCACCAATAGAACCGGTTCAGGGGCGTGGCAGGCCGAGTTACTACCTACTCAGCCGAACCGGTAGAAACCCACCTCTGGTGTATGCCATTAAGTTCCTCCCTTTGGTTACATTAAACACAATACTTCTATATTAATTTTTAGATAAACTCTAGGCCACCCCCCATCATATGAAGAGGTTTTTACCCCTATAATACAGGGGTTAATTAATTGGGAGATTTTAAGCCTTGTGGACCTAATGCATTTAGAGAGCATTAGACTAGAGGAAAGATGCTTTATACCTTCTCTCGCTTTTTGTCTTGGGTTATGACCGCATCTTCTATGGTTGCCAACAGCTCTAAAGTCAAATGAAGTTGAAAAAATATGGCACTTTCCATAAATTATTTTAACCATGCCATAAAGCAATTATCGTATAACAGTTTAGTTAAGGTTGTTAAAATGTTGATAATGTGACATTAAATAAGTTTCCTTTGCCAACATTTAATCTTAGAAATACTATCTTGTTAATAAGGAGATAATAAATACCCGTATTTTTTGGAGTATAAGACGCACCAAGGTTTTAAAGAGGCAATTTTTTTAAAAAAAAAAAGGTTTTGCACTTTGCAGACCTCCCCAAAACAGCCTGTTTCTTTGCGAAAGTGGGTTGGTTTTTTTTAAAGACATGAATAGCCTTTAGGAGGCTTGTAGAGTGCTCCTGGGTGGTGGGCCCCTCCAAAAATGAGCAAAAAACAGCCTGTTTTTTTGTGAAAACGGGCCTGTTTTTTGTTAAAAAAAAAGTGCATGCATAGCCTTTTGGAGGCTTATAGAGTGCTCCTGGGGGCTGGGGAGGGGGGGAAATTAAGCAAAAAACCGATTTGTTTTTCACTCATTTCTGCCCTCCAAAGCCCCCAGGAGCACTCTGGAAGCCTCCTAAAGGCTATGCACAGCTATTTTTGCAAAGGGTGGGTGGGGTTTCGGGAGGCAAAAAATGCTGTATTCAGTGTATAAGATTTTCAGCCTCTTTTTTGAGGGAAAAAGGTGCGTCTTATACTCTGAAAAATATGGTACTTCTTGGGGAGGGGGTTAATCTTTTGAAATCCTTTCTAGAAAGGCTATTGCAGGAACATGGACAACTCCTTATGGACCTTTAAGTAGCAGACCCTAAATTTGATAGTATAGAATCCCAGACCGCTTTTGGGTGAAAAGGGAAGCTAAATTTGCCATCAGAATGTTGGCTTTAGCCTATCTCTAAAGATGTTTCTCCATTATCTGGCCTCTGACCTCCTCTTTTTCAAATGCAATGATTGACAGACAATGGGAAACTTGCAATAGTTGCTCCTCTAGCGAGGAGGAGGAGGAGGAGAAGGAGAGGATAGAGGGAGAGAGAGGAGGTGGAGGAGGAGGAGGAGAGGGAGAGAGGAGAAGGAGGAATAGAAGGAAAAGCAGAAGGAGAAGGAGAGGATGGAGGATGGGGAGAGGGAGGAGGAGGAGAAGCAGGAGTAGAAGAAGGAGAGGAGGAAGGGACAGCCAGAGGAGAAGGAGGAGAAAGCGAAGGAGGAGATGGAGGGAGAGGAGAAGGAGGAGAAGGAGAAGATAGAGGGGGAGAGAGGAGGAGGAGGAGAAGGAGGAGAAGAGGGAGGGAGAGAGAGGAGAAGTAGAAGGAAAAGCAGAAGGAGAAGGAGAGGATGGAGGATGGGGGGAGGCAGGGAGAGGAGGAGGAGAAGCAGGAGCAGGAGAAGGAGAGGAGGAAGGGACAGCCAGAGGAGAAGGAGGAGAAAGCAAAGGAGAAGATGGAGGGAGAGGAGAAGGAGGAGAAGGAGAAGATAGAGGGAGAGAGAGGAGGTGGAGGAGGAGAAAAGGGAAGGAGAGAAAGGAGACGGAGGAATAGAAGGAAAAGCAGAAGGAGAAGGAGAGGATGGAGGATGGGGAGAGGGAGGAGGAGGAGAAGCAGGAGTAGGAGAAGGAGAGGAGGAAGGGACAGCCAGAGGAGAAGGAGGAGGAAGCGAAGGAGGAGATGGAGGGAGAGGGGAAGGATGAGGAGAAGATAGAGGGGGAGAGAGGAGGAGGAGAAGGAGAAGAGGGAGGGAGAGAGAGGAGAAGTAGAAGGAAAAGCAGAAGGAGAAGGAGAGGATGGAGGATGGGGGGAAGCAGGGAGAGGAGGAGGAGGAGGAGAAGCAGGAGCAGGAGAAGGGGAAGGGACAGCCAGAGGAGAAGGAGGAGAAGGAGAAGGAGAAGGAGAGGATGGATAGAGAAAGGGAGAGGAGGACGAGGAGGAAGAGAAGTAGAAGCAGGAAATGGAGGAGGAGGAGGAGGAGGAGGAGGAGGAGGAGGAGGAGGAGGAGGAGGAGGAGGGAGAAACCGACACCACATATGCAGCAACTGGAATTTATTCACTGGCTACCTGAGTCCATTGTCCATTTAGGTTTATCTTCCTTATTTGCACATGTTTAAAATAAACCCCACTTATTGGCTCCATCCTTGTGGTTGCCCTGCACTGCTTGGCCACTGGCATATTATCTATGACAGTTGCTGTATCCCAGGGACACTTGATCCCCTTTTCCGACCTTCCGACTAGCGAAATCCTGGGGGAAGCCAGATTCACTTAACAACCGTGTCCTTAACCGAACAACCACAGGGATCTGCTTGGTGAACACGACAAGGGAGGTGGTTCTCCAAACTACTAGAATTTCTGCTACCGGTTCTCCAGAACCTGGCAGAGCCTGCTGAATTTCACCCCTGCTCTCTGGGTGTTGCAGGGGAAGGATACTGCAAAATCCCCATTCCCTCCCACCCCACTAACCTGCTTTCCAGCTCCATTCTCCTGTTCAGGGCAACAGAAGATGAGCTGGGAGGCTGGGAGGCAGCGGGGGCGGGGCCAGCCTATTTGCTAGTTCTCCGAACTACTCAAAATTTCCTCTACCCATTCTCCAGAACCTGTCAGAACTGGCTGGATATCACCTCTGATTGGGATGTTCTGAAGACGGAGAGGGCTCCAGTCTGGAGGAATTTCGAAGCAAAACACCCCAGCTGCTCATTTGTTATATTTCTGCTGAAAGATTCCCAACCTTCCTGGGATCCTTTTAGTGGAAGAGGAGGGGGGTGTCCCATTGTTGTCAGCCTCCCATAATGAAGGTAGTTATATAAATCAATCAAGAGAGGAGGGGGCTTCCCTTCCTTGTCATCCCGCTCTTTATTAAAATGTTTATAGATTACTCTTGTCATTTTACTTCCACTCACTTACCCCTGGGAGTGAATTATTTTCATTGCTTTCATCTTTCCCATTATATTTTATGGAGGCTGGGGGAAGAAAAAAAAATTAGAGATGGATTGGAGCAATTTTTAATAAATAAATAAATAAGTAAGTAAAGCAGGGATTCACAGCAGTGGTGAAATTCAATTTTTTGCTATCGGTTCTGTGGGTGTGGCTTGGTGGGCGTGGCAGGGGAAGGGTACTGCAAAAATCCCCATTCCAACCCCACTCCAGGGGAAGGATACTGCAAAATCTCCATTCCCTCCCAATCAGCTGGAACTCAGGAGGCAGAGAATAGATGGGGCGGGGCCAGCCAGAGGTGGTATTTGCTGGTTCTCTGAACTACTCAAAATTTCTGCTACCAGTTTTCCAGAACCTGTCAGAACCGGCTGAATTTCACCCCTGGTTCACAGGCACACGTGAAGAGCCTTAATTTTTCAACCACAACAGATAATCCTCGACTTACAACAGTCCGTTGAGAGACCGTTTGAGGTTACGACGATGCTGGAAAACAGGAACTTACGACCATTTTTCCACAGCGACAGTCTTTGCAGCAACCCTATGGTCATGTGATCAAAATTGCTTATTTGTACCCTATGACTATCATTAAGCGTTGTACCTTATGATTCTTGACGAATGTATCTTGTCTTTTTATGTACAGTGAGAGCTTATGCACCAAAGACCAATTCCTTGTGTGTCCAATCACACTCGGCCAATAAAGAATTCTATTCTATTCTATTCTATTCATATCCCATTCCATCTATTCTTTTCTATTCTATTCTAATCCCATTCCATCTATTCTATTCTATTCTATTCATATCCCATTCCATTATTCTATAAGCAAGCAAAGAAAGAAAAAAAATGGAGCATGTAGCCACCGAAAATTTTCACTGCTGCAATAAATGGGAACTATGTAGCCCTATATATGTGTGAATGCTTATTGTGCCCACACACATGTTCACACAAGCCAGAGCACACATACATTTTTAAATTCCTTGGAAATTACCTCAGAGCTCAACATGATGATAAAATGCATCAAGGCCAAAACTGTAATAAGACTCCAATTTCCAAGATCACATTAGTACAATAATGAATTTCACACAGTTGTTTCCTAATTTGCCTAATCAAATAAAATCAGGCCAACCATTACATTATCCAAGCCCCTCCTCCCCATTCTAACAAGATAACGGAAAGCCATTCGGAGCTGTAATCCCGCTAATTTTCCTTATGCAGTGAAGTTGGCCAAAGTATTCTTTTTTTTAAAAAAAAATCAGATGCTTGTGTTAACAGGAAGCGTATCCCGAATTCTGTGCTCAAGAACCCAATGCCTGAAATGTGTTTGCTGTTTTCATATGCCAATGTGGCTGAGAATCTTCAGGCCAAGGCGGAACCTGTGACTTCTCAAAATAAAATAACAATAAGACTTAGACTTATATATCGTAATGCGGGGGGGGGGGGGCAGGGGGGGAAAGACTTCTGGTTTGCTTTGAACGAAAGGGATCTAAAGTGCATTCCTAATCCATGTTCTTTCTTTTCTTCTCTGGAGAAGCGTTTACATTCTGCCCTACTTAATGCATGAAATCCTTCCTTCCTTCCTTCCTTCCTTCCTTCCCAAGCAATAGCAGTTAGACTTATATACCGCTTCACAGTGCTTTACTGCCCTCTTTAAGCGGTTTACAAAGTCAGCCTATTGGCCCCAACACTCTGGGTCCTCATTTTATCAACCTCGGAAGGATGGAAGACTGAGTCAACTTTGAGCCAATCAGGATTGAACTGCTGACAGTGGGCAGTGTCAGCCTGCAATGCTGTATTCTAACCAATGTGCCACTATGGCTTCCTTCCTTCCTTCCTTCCTTCCTTCCTTCCTTCCTTCCTTCCTTCCTTCCTTCCTTCCTTCCTTCCTTCCCAAGCAATAGCAGTTACACTTATATACCACTTCACAGTGCTTTACAGCCCTCTCTAAGTGGTTTGCAGAGTGAAGAAATTGACCCCCCAACAAACTGGGTCCTCATTTTTGCTGACCTCGGAAGGATGGAAGGCTGAGTCAATCTTGAGCCAGTTCAGGCTCGAACTGCTGTCAGTGGGCAGAGTCAGCATGCAATTCTGCATTCTAAACACTGTGCCACCACGGCTCCTCATATGTCATATATATAACTGTTATTGTTTTAGAACTTGTAACAAATCAAGGGCTAGGCATTTATTCCATGTTCTAGAAACAATAGAGTCTACATTTTCTTTTCTTTATTTATTTTTATAATTTATGTAAACATTTTTCTAAAGCATATATTAGTGCTTAGTAAACAGTGTATTGCCTGGGTCAATTTACATTATATGTAAGTGAATGACTGAATCAAACAAACAAACAATCAAACAATTAATCAATATTAAATTGTCTGCAAACAGATTTACCCAGATTAACAGAGTTGGGAGGGACCTTATAGGTCATCTAGTCAAACCCCAGGAGACTCTACACCATTTCTGACAGATCTCTTCTTGAAGGCCTCCAGTGATGAAGCTCCCACAACTTCCAAAGGCAACTTCTGTTCCATGGGTTGATTGTTCTCACTGTCAGGAAATTTCTTCTTATTTCCAGATTGAATCTCTCCTTGTTCACTTTCCATCCATTATTCCTTTCTTGGCCTTCGGCCAGGAAAATAGCTTGACCCCCTCCTCTCTGTGGCAGCCCCTCAAATATTGGAACACCGCTCCAATATTATCATGTCTCCCCTGGTCCTTCTCTTCACTAGACTAGCCATGCCCAGTTCCTGCAACCGTTCTTCATACGTTTTGGTCTTTGGCTCCAATCAAACCAAGTCAACCAAGCTCCAATCAAACAACCTATCAAGAGATTAGGAAGGACTCTTGAAAGCACGACAGAGACTCCCTCCCTCCCTTTAAATGGATCAAGGCATTGTTGTTTTTTCTTTACCCTCTCTTGGTTGATGTTTACATAATGGACATTGCAATCCTTCTTCAAGGCCATCTTCTCCATAATGCTTGCCTCCTGAAAGATACCAACTTCGTTCCCTGCCAACTTTCTGAGTCCGGAGTCGGTTGCAAAGAAGAGCATCTGATATTATTCCAGTCCCTTCATTTCTACGGTTTTCCAGTCACCTGTCTGTGAGACATCACTCTAGCCTTCACAGCTGGTACCCTAAGCTTAAATAGCAACTGCTTGTGACTTCTCAACCTGTTGTTCCATTTCTTTGGAAGAGAGTTAATCTTCCGCCTGCTGGCGTGCAGTCCGGCTTGTTAATGTGATTTCTGTGGTTTTGGCTTTTGTAAAACTGGGGAAGAGCTAGAGTGACTTCATGGATCTTCTCCCTGGGCAGCCGTCTTGACGTTCGTTTCTCGCAGCTGCGTTTCTCCTCTCTCCTATGTGGGTGCTTCAGGACTCAACTCTCTCCCACCGCTATTTGTCACCTGCGTGAAGCCACCGCGGGAGGTCATTTATTAGTAGAGGATGAGATATCACATATGCGCCGATGATAATTATAATCGTTCTGCCTTTAGGTCCTACGAGCGATGCTGTTGAGATTCACACCTAACGTCTGGAGGTGGGGTGACTCTGGATGGGGAGGAACAGGTTGTGACTCAACCCTAGCATGACTAAGTGGCTGTGGGGGTTCTTTTGGGCCACCTGGATTGGGGGCTTTCCATTTCTGGCTCAAGATGAAGGCAGAACCCCCCCAAGGATGAGTTGGTATGCAATCTGGTCCTTCTAGGTTCATGGTTCCTCCTCAAGGCACAGGTGGTACCAGTAGCTTGTAGGGTCTTCAAATAAATTCATCCGGAGCTCCCATTCCTGGATCATGAAGATCTGTTCATGGCCATTCATGGTCACTAACTGGCAAAGTCCTCTCTATGGAGCTGCTGCTCTTTGGAAGCCTCAACTGGTCCACAATTCAGCAGTAGATAGAGCTAGAGGCATATCAAGATTTGCATACATGACATCCACTGGACAAGTGGTCACCAGTACTCACCTTCTGAGTGCAATTTTAAAGGCTGGTTATCATCTTTAAAGCTCTGAAGGTCACAGATTACCCGAAGAACCATTATCTCAGCCAGTCCTACCAACACCAGAGGCTGGACAAACTCCAGGTCTCCTCTCTGAAATATTATCTGTGGCGGTCAGAAGATGCCAGTGGCCCCAAATTCATTGACCTTCTGGGAGATTGAATTGAATTGAATTTATTATATTTCTATGCTACCCTATTCCCAGAAGGGACTCAGGGCGGCTCACAACCCAAGTCAGGGGGGGGGGATACAAATAGGAAAAAAAAAGGACAAGACAATACCACAATTTAAAAACAATCAACAGCCACACCATTCGAGCGGGGACAAGAACTTATCAGCCCCAGGCCTGTCGGAACAGC
The DNA here is from genome assembly GCF_009769535.1 of Thamnophis elegans. Taxonomy (NCBI): domain Eukaryota; kingdom Metazoa; phylum Chordata; class Lepidosauria; order Squamata; family Natricidae; genus Thamnophis; species Thamnophis elegans. Next base: position 9,310,985 of record NC_045549.1, read on the forward strand.
CAGGTTTTTAAGGGCTTTGCAGAAAGCCTGGAGGGTGGTGAGGGTCCGAATCTCCACGGGGAGTTCGTTCCAGAGGGTCGGAGCAGCCACAGAGAAGGCCCTCCTCCGGGTGGTTGCCAGTCGGCATTGGCCAGTGGATGGAATTCAGAGAAGGCCTAATTTGTGGGATCTCATCGGTCTATTGGAGGTAATTGGCAGCAGGTGGTCTCTCAAGACATTGTGAAGACTCCTCAGGCATCAACGTTTCTCAACCCTGGCAATTTTAAGATGGCTGGCTAGAGAACTCTGGAGGTTGAAGTCCACCCATCTTAAAGTTGTCAAGGTTGAGAAACACAGCATTAGACACTAGGGGAATGTACGATAATAAAAATGTATGAGAAAAAATAACAGAATAACAGAGTTGGAAGGGATCTTGGAAGTCTGGAGACAATTCGTTCCACTGATTAATAGAATGGAATAGAATGGAATAGAATGGAATAGAATGGAATAGAATGGAATAGAATGGAATAGGAATAACAGAGTTGGAAGGGACCTTGGAGGTCTTCCAGTTGAACACCCTGCTCAGGCAGGAAACCCTACACCACTTCAGACAAATGGTTGTTCAATCTCTTCCTAAAAACTTCCAGTGTTGGGGCATTCACAACTTCTGGAGGCAAGTTGTTCCACTATTAATTGTACTGTCAGTGGTGGGATTCAAATAATTTAACAACTGTTTCTCTGCCCTAATGACCAGCTGGGTAGGCAGGGCTCGGTGATCATGTGATCATGTGGGCGTGGCCAACTCAATGTCACCCACGTCAAAGGGCACTTCGCCTTAACTGTTACAATGTAACAAGGGTTAACCGGAGAGGCAGTTTCTGTAAGCAGGGCAATAAAGGTGAGGCTAGAAACAACATCAAAATGTTTCCTTCCTGCCTTCCTTACAGGATTAGCCCTGTAAAGTGGGAAAAAAACAAAAGGAGATTTCTTCCAACAACCGGTTCTCCTAAGTGCTTTTTTTTTTTTTTTTTTTAAAGTTAACAACCGGTTCTCCCAAATAGGTGCAAACTGAATCCCACCACTGCAAGTAACTGAACTACTAATAAAAAAGTTATTTGAGTTTCAAAAGCCTTATTAGCACCTTTACTAAGCGTCAATGCAGAGTCTCATTTGGACTGTTGCAATTTTTAAAACAAAAGTTCCAAATAAATAACAGCTTTCTGAGAGTGCCCTATTGAGGCCGTCTATCCACATTAGATCATCCCAATTCTTATTTAGCCTGTGCCAAGGTATTTCCAGCACTGTGAAGTAATCATTGCAGAACAAAACAGGATGTATTTTTTTGACTGTACTCCCTAACATCGCAAAGCAGATGTAGAATCAAAACTATGACACAGCCTTAACTAAGCCTACAGAAAACAGATTTGCAAAATAAGAAAAAAGGATTCATCAAGTCCAATAATTAACTTGTTGGAAATTATACATGGGATATTAAAGAGAAACTCACCAGGAAATGTGCTCATGTTTATCAGACAACGGGCTTTATATTGAATTATTTTTGATACATACTTCCTGCCAGTGGTGGGATGCTGCTGGTTTAACTGGTTCGGCGAGTATGCGCACATGTGCTTCCTATGCGCAGTGCTGAAAATGGAGCCTTTAGAACAGTGTTTCTCAACCTTGGCCACTTGAAGATGTCTGGACTTCAACTCCCAGAATTCCCCAGCCAGCGAATGCTGGCTGGGGAATTCTGGGAATTGAAGTCCAGACATCTTCAAGTAGCCAAGGTTGAGAAACACTGCTTTAGAAGCTCAGCTGCTTACCTTTCAAGTTAGCAACGGTAAGTAAAACAGCTGGAGGGGGGAAATCAGCTGTGCCACGTGATTGAGATGAGATAGAACGCAGGAAATAAAGTGCAGGATAGAGGATAGCTGGGCGGGGCCAGCTGATTATCTGAGCTCCCGGTTCGCCTGAACCAGTCCAAACCAGCTGAATACCTCTTCTGCTTCCTACCCATTGGTTGAAAATGTTTTTTCATGGTCCATTTTGCCACTTGATGTCACTTGATCGTTATCGCTATCAAATTCCAAGACTGAAACCTCTTTTCTCTTTGAAATGAATGGAATTTGAAGCTAAGATTCTTGCCTGATAATGACATCAACATTGAAACTTGCTGATGGGTGCGAGAATGCACAGAGCTGGGCCGAAGAAAAGAACAACTCAGGAATCAGGGTAGACTTGGGAGTAAAGGGGAAGGTAATTGGCCCCTCCTGTAAGAAATAAAAGTGGAGCAAAAGAGGAGTGGGCTTCTGCAGGAAACAATTTGATCGTTCGTTCATTAGATTCCTTTCAGGAGTGTGAAGATCTGTCCGTGAATCTCCGAGACTCTGTGCCCAGCCTTTCCTTGCACAGCACCTCATTTGGACAATATTTACATGGCAGCTTTCCAAGATAGATAAGGTCTGTGGTCATAAATCCACTTTTGAAAGACTGTTTGGCAGGCCTTGCTGAATGTAAATGAGAGGAATTCACATGCATTTAATAAAAGGGGTTTTGTCAGGACCAGGAATCTGCCTCGTGGTTTTGGGGGAAGCCTCGGTCAGAGTAGTGGGGAAGCTGCAGACTTTCAGCAAAATGACGACTCAAAAGAATGACAGTACTTGCAAGCTTTCCGTCACTATCTTATTACCAAGAATGCCATACGGCCACTCAAAGAAAAATTGCGACCTTTTTTAACCAAATTGAATAGAATCTGATAGAGGGACTAATCCTCTTTTTTAGAGGTGGCGCAGTGGTTAAATGCAGCACTGCAGGCTACTTCAGTTGACTGCAGCTCTGCAGTTCGGCTGTTCAAATCTCACCGGCTCAGGGTTGACTCAGCCTTCCATCCTTCCGAGGTGGGTAAAATGAGGACCCCGATTGTTGTTGGGGGCAATATGCTGACTCTGTAAACCGCTTAGAGAGGGCTGAAAGCCCCATGAAGCGGTATATAAGTCTAACTGCTATTGCTATTGCTATTTTGCCTTTTCTCTGACTGCTTAAGGCAAGTATCTTAAGGTCTCCTCCAATTTTATTTCCATAAGAGAAGAGCATGAATTTTCAACCCCTGCTAGTCCCTTGTCCACTGAACTGAGCTTGAATGGAGATTTGTATGAGAAGACATGGGGGTCTTCCATCTGAATTGTAGTTTTAAGTCACAGTCCATTTTATTTGATGTTCCTCACAGCTGCCATGAAGCCCACTGGAAAAGTAATTTACTGTGGGCTTTTTAAATATATTAATGTATAAGCAGTATGAACGATCCTGCTGCCTTTGTGAGGCTTTAAGTATCTTAGAAATGATGGCATCAAATATTAATTAGCTAATTTATTTACAGCCACTTGTATCCTGCTTTATTAGGTCCGGATTGAGTGCTCTCAAAGCAGCGTGGAAGAATGCATTCTCTGCAACACATTTGTCTCTTCCTCATTATTGACTTTTGAAGTCTCCTATTCTGGAAATCTTTAAAGAAGATACTTTTGAGGGGGACATAATGTCCTTTGGTTTCAAACTATAATGGGAAGTTAGACCAAACCAGGGACCTTTTTTTCCCATCCAAGATAGATTCAGGGCAATCGAGCACCGACGGAATTCCAAGGAGAAAAATCTGTCCTCCCTTCAAAATAATTTTCTTACATTGCAATAGATAAAACTGTCAGAATATTCATGACCTGGCAGAGACATGGTAACAAGGTCAGCCAATGAATAGACATGGTAACAGGTCAGCCAACGAGGCTTATTTGGAAACATAAACTTAAGGAAGGAGCCTGGGCGTGGCTTACCTATGTAGCTCTGAGATCTAAGCCAACTCAAGAAAAATGCTTAACAGGGATCTCAGGAGGGGTGGGGGGAAACCCCTCTTCACTGAATTGAAAATTTGCACATTTATCTCTGTCCCACCTTCTAAAAACAAAATGAAGGTGGGCTTATTCTTAGTTTCTTTCTCACTTTCCTCTTTGCATAACTAAGTCAATGGAGCCGAGGTGGCGCAGTGGTTAGGGTGCAGTACTGCAGCCACTTCAGCTGAGTGCTACTTCTGCAGCTCGGCGGTTCAAATCTCACCGGCTCAGGGTTGACTCAGCCTTCCATCCTTCCGAGATGGGTAAAATGAGGACCCAGATTGTGGGGGCAATATGCCAACTTTGTAAACCGCTTAGAGAGGGCTGAAAGCCCTATGAAGCGGTATATAAGTCTAACTGCTATTGCTATTGCTATTTTCAACTCCCAACGCTTTTTTTCCTTTTATTCTTTCTCTATTCCTTTACATTCTCACAGAGCACTTCCAGATTATTCATATAAATGTCCATGGCGTGAGTAAAGTTTTTTGGGGAAAAAACCTAGGAATGTCACTGGACAGGTGTTTAAAGCATCAAGAAGGTAGCCAAGCCTGCATGATCGAAGTATTGTCGCCTTTAATGCATCTGACACATATAAAAAGGAGCAGGCCTTTCATTATTGTGGCTGCCATTTTGAATTTTTGAGTCTCCTGCAGAGGCCTTTTGACCCAACTGTATCCACAGGGAAGACTTCCTTTCACAATTTCATGTATACATACCTGCAGTGAATGAATGCCAACTAACCAACCACTGCAGGCTTTTAAGAAGAGATTGGATAGACACTTGTCTGAAATAGTGTAGGATCTCCTGCTTCAGCAGAGGGTTGGACTAGAAGACCTCCAAGGTCCCTTCCCGCTCTATTCTGATTGATTGAACGAATACTCATGACTAGACATATTAATCCAATTAAGATCTGTCAGATATTTATCAGGCTTTGATAAATCCTGATATTCTGTATTTTGAATATGTAGAATCAGAAGGAAAATGGGGCAGATAAACAAGATGTTTAGAAAGCACAAATATTTTTCATATATTTCATCAATGTTATGCATGAACACTGTAGGATATTGTGTTTGATATATGAATGACTAGGTATTGGTTCAATAAGATTTAAACAAAAAAAGATTTGTTCTTAATACTTCACTTTATAATACATAACTGTAATTCAGCACTTAATTTAAGGCTCAAAGGGGGGAAAGTGGAATGTTAAAACTGCTATTCAGGACTTACTGAAATTCTCTATATTTGTATATAGAGAAACAACAATTCTCTGTTTTTACATCTCGTATCATTTCCAATACATGTTTGAGAAATTCAGGATAAAGAACTGTATACCATTATTTTCCTCAACTGCACTTTTAGGTTCTGTTTCTATGTGGCTGAAATTATTTTCAAACCCTTTAAAATTTTATAATTTTATAATATTTGAAAACTAAAAATGAAACGAACACCCATTCAGCATTGGTATAAATACATAGCTTTAATTCTTTTAATATACGTTATTAATTTAATAATGCTTTGGTTATTTATAGTAAAGCTAATAGGACATGGACTTGGTAAATACAGCCAAAAATCTTTTTAAAAAAATCTTAAATTATGTTTTTTCCCAAGCCAACAATGACATTAGCAATCATTTATGTTATTATTTTTAACAGTTGAATTAAATAATGAAAAGTTGTACCCTGAAAAACCTTTGCTGTACCACAGAAAGGTATATAAAGAATTAGTATAGAAATTATTAAAGATGGAAATACTGCATATGATCAATTTTATATATGATATTTGAATAGCAAAGCTCATTAACCAATGCCTTCTCTGTTAATATATCTATTTTGAGATTGGTGCAATCTCTCAATATACTTTTATTAAAGGAAGGAACTCAATGTTGCCAGTAACAAAACGTACTAAACGGTTTTCTAAACAAACAAAATGTATTAAGCCATTTTCTAAACGTTTGTCTTGAAATATTTTTGATATGCAATATGAATTAATTTCAAATTCCGTATCAGAATTTTCCAGGTATTGATCCAAAACTATAGGAAGTGGATAGGAAAGTGAAAAGATTTGATGTTTTCCTTGTTCTTGCACAATAAAAGAAAAAAAAACCCACACAGATAAACAAAGTTATTTGCTTGTGAAAAATTGTAGGTATTAAGCAATCTGAACACCAAACAATTCTATCATTTTATATTCTTACCAGGTCTGTGGATCTGGTTTGAAAGCTAGGAGCTAAACCCGAGTTGGAGGATATGGTAGTACCATATTATTGTTACCGCCACTGCTAACCCCACATTTAACCCACTGTAAAGGTGAAGATTCCCCTTGCACATACATACTAGTCATTCCCAATTCTAGGGGGCAGTGCCCATCTTCATTTCAAAGCCAAAGAGCCAGCGCTGTCCGAAGACATCTCCGTGGTCATGTGGCCGACATGACCAAATGCCAAAGGCGCATGGAGCGCTGTTACCTTCTCACCAAAGGTGGTTCTTATTTTTCTACTTGCATTTTAAATGCTTTCGAACTGCTAGGTTGGCAGAAGCTGGGGCAACTAATGGGATTCGAACTGCCGACCTTTCCAATCGACAGGCTCAGCGTCTTAGCCACTGAGCCACCACGTCCCTCTTTAACACACTGTATAACCAGACAATTTTGCAGAATTATTTAAGCATAAAATCCCCTGAGTTAGCCTGTGGCTTGCCTCCTCACCCTTCACAAAGCGGTATTGGGAAGGCAGCTTCAGTGGTGGAAACCATTAATTGGAGAAGACTATAAATCCATTTAAAAGATGCAACAGCCTTTAAGAATTGCATGTTGAACCTTAAGTCTTTTATCCAAGTGAACTCACATGCTTCCGGTGAGAAAGGTCACCTTAAGCCAGTGGTTCCCAAACTTGGCAACTTTAAGACTTGTGGACTTCAATTCCCAGAATTCTCCAGCCAGCTCTGCTCTGCTGGCTGGAGAATTCTGGGAGTTGAAGTCCACAAGTCTTAAAGTTGCCAAGTTTGGGAACCACTGCCTTAAGCCAAGACTAGGCAAGAATGTAGGACCAACAATTTTGGAACAAGGTTCTTCTTAATCCAGCATTTTCCTTCTTCACAGTGGTCAGTCAACTGGATGACTCAGTGATGCTCCAAAAGAAGGACCAAGGGTCCTTCTCTCTTTCCCTATTATTGGTATCTAAAAGAAGACCTCTCCAACATAGAGTCTTCAAGACAGGTAACCTTTGGTAGTCTTCATAGAGTTATCAAAGTCCCCTTTGAAAGCCAGACAAGTTGAGGGCAATCGCCATCTTTTCTGGTAATGAATCCCACAGATTAATTACGTGCTGTCTGAAATGCTGCCATCTCTTTGTTTTCTAAATCTCCTTGGAATAAGATTTACTGGATGACCCCAATTCTAACATTGTGAGAGGAGGAGGAGAACTTTTTCTCTATCCACTTCTTCTATACATAGCGTGATTTATACTCAACTTTTTCTAAGCTAAGAAGTCCCAAACACTCTGCCTTTTTCTCATAAGTTGTTAAGAGCTCCCTGAAGATTTTGGCTACCACCTTCCACACTTTCTCCAGCTTTATCACATCCTTTTCAAACTTTATAACCAGAACTGTAAATCACATTCCAGATGCAAATGTATCACAGATTTGTACATGTTCACTCCAGAGGTGGTATTCAGCAGGTTCTGACCAGTTCTGGAGAACCGGTAGTAGAACTTTTGAGTAGTTTGGAGAACCGGGAAATACCACCTCTGACTGGCCCTGCCCCCATCTGTTCTCTGCCTCCCGAGTCCCAGCTGATAGGGAGGAAATGGGGATTTTGCAATATCCTTCTCATGAAGTGGGGAGGGAATGGAGATTTTACAGTCTCCTTCCCCTGCCACGCCCACCAAGCCATGTCACGCCCACCGTCACACCCACAGAACTGGTAGTACAAATTTTTGAATCTTACCACTGGTTCAGTCTAACAGTTTCATTTGCAATTCTTTTGTTAATGATCTCTACAATGGAATTTATCTTTCTCACAGCTGCCATACTTTTGACCTCAACTTTCATTCCTGGTTGGTTACCGAGAGCTCTATTTTTGGTTTTTGCCTCAACTTTGACCCGTCTTCCGCTTAACCTCAAGCAACATCACTTATGAACAAGTTAAAAAGCTCCCGCCTCAACACAGATCTTTGAGTGATCCCATTTCTCAGTTCTGCTTCCTGAGAAGAAGGCCTATTACTCTTCACTTTCTGTTTTTTGAGGATGGTGGCAATCCATAAAAGGACAGGCCCACCAGTTAGGTGCACACAAAAGCTTTTGATATTGTCAAAGGCTTTCTGGATATTAATGCATATACATTGTCAACGGAGTCATTTCCATCCTGTGCTTGTTGATATCCTAAAGTAACTCTAAAAGCTGACCGGTGCAAGTTCTACCTTGCGTAGACCATGTGACTTTCCTTCAACAACCTTTGTTCTTCAATTCCTCCACATGAACTTGCCTAGATGCTTAGCTTACCATGTTAAGAGTTCCACAGATCTTCTCTGTGTTCCTCTTCCAAACATGATGCCAGATTGGTTACCTCCCAGATCTTTGGCACTGCGCTAGTGGTGGGTTGCAGGTGGTACACCCTAGTATGGGCGTACCGGAGCCTGCCTGGAGCACCGAATACCGTTCCGGTGCTCCGGAGGGCCCACCCACCCGCCTGAGCTCCTTACCTGTCTTTTAAGGCTTCCATGCTTCCATGGATGGCACATACAGCACCTGCGCGACACTCCACTGAGCAGCTAGAGCATTGTGGAGGCTCGCGGAGGTGCTAAGATGTATGCGCACGCTGCACATGGGCCCATTCCAACCGTACTGGTTGGAACAGGATTCGGAACCCACCACTGCACTGCGCCCAATTTTTATATTTAACTTCTCAAGTGAACTCTAGTGATTTTTAGACCAGGAGCGTCCAACCTTGGCAACTGAAAGACTTATGGACCTCAACTCCCAAAATTCCCCCTAGCCAGCCACTTCCACATCCAGAAGTTTGAGAGTTGAAGTCCACAGGTCTTAAAAGTTGCCAAGGTTGGAAATCCCTTACCTTAGACCAGGGGTCAGCAACCTTAAACACTCAAAGAGCCATTTGGACACAGAAAAGAAACACCGGGAGCCACAAAACCCTTCCTGTGCCTGACGAATTCCGGAGCAACCACAAAACTAGTTGAATTAATTGTTCTGTTTTCTTCTGAAACTTTTCTTTTCTTGGATTTAACTATGGTTGGCCTACCAGGGATTGAAAAGGTGAATAAATCACGTTCCAGCGAGTGTCGCACATTGACGGTTGTGACGCACATTTTGAGCAACAGTGAGCCACAGCAGAGGGATGAAAGAGCCACATGCAGCTCCGGAGCTGCGGATTGCTGACCCCTACTTTAGATCAACCGAGCTAAGGCACAATCTAGGATGTTGAGAAAGATGATTTCTTTCCTCTGGCTTGAATCCACCTCAATTGGGGAGAAGCTCAAGTCCTTCATGATTGTAACAGCTTCTCTTCCCGATTTCTTTCACCACCCTCAACATTTTGACCTTAATATCTATCTGCCTATCACATTTGTAGCCAGACAGTGCCTCCCATAGTGATTGTGCGGAAGACCCCGGCTGTCCAACATTTTCTCCCACATTAGACTTTATGCCCTCTTCCATCTAAAGAACAGGACCTCTTCCAGCATGCCCTTCCTCATCAGCAAGAGGGCTGCCCGGCGGGGGGAAAGTCTCGCTCAGAGAAAGCGGCAAATCTGGTCATCGGCCAAGGGAATAATTTCATGCCCCTTGAGATTTCAGTGCCAAGCAACAAAGGAGGGATAATTAGACCAACACGCATGCCTTCTCCTTCTCCATCTTGCGCACAAGCATGCCCGCCCAACGTGAAATATTTCCCCTTTCCCCTCCAACGTGATGGTTGTTGAACTTATTTTTAGTGTCATTTGATAAGCTTCCCTGCTTCCAGAAAGACATCCCACTGACCCAGCCACTGGTCATTGTCTATATCGGTTCCCGTCAAAGTAGGCGCATTTTGTCAGGTTTCGCCTCGAATATCCATTTTCCATCTGAAGTACAGTATCGAAAGTGACTGGATCATTTGAGCCTCTTTCTTCAGCTGCTGCCTTCCTCCCCCCCGCCCCCCAGCCCACCCCACTGAGCTCCCTTTCACGCTAACTCTGTTTGGCATGGCCGATGTGACACGACATGCTTTTTCCTCCCTTTTTTTTGGGGGGGGTAGGTTATAAATATATAAATATATAATTATAATACCTACTTGGTCAAATGTTTCATGGTGGCTGGCACCCTACACATTTGTTGTAGAAATGGAGAGGGGGAAGGGGGAAAGGAAGTGTCTTGCCTACTCCCCTCCCCTCCCCCCACTTTCTCTTGGTCCCACTGTTGAATCTCCACCAAAGCATGGTAGCCCCCTCAAAACTGAGCAATGCGCATTACAGGGATAGGTCATTCAATGTCAGAAGGCATAAAAAAGATGAGCCAAACCTTCACAGGCTGCTGCTTGCTGTTGCCTTTAATTATATTAATTAAATTTTGAAATTCTCGTGCAAAGGGAGTTGGTGGTTTGTGACGTTGAAGAGCCCTTGGAGGTTCGGCGATGGTTCAGGCAGAGGGAAGAGAGAAAGAGAGAAAGAGAGGGAGAAAGAAAAAGGGGGAAAAAAAGACCCTGAGATGCCAGCTTTGCGGTGGCTGGCTTTATTTTTTCCCCTCCCCATCCTGTTACAATAATCCATAAGCCCAGAATTACTACGTATGTTTACAAAGGACAATGTTTTTATGCGCTACTGAGCACCAAGTGCAGAAAAGGGGAAGATACACAATTAGGCGCAGTGCACAATCCTCGACGCCCGAGCGCTCTCGATCTCCACTCAAGATCTTTGGTTACAGGCGGTTCTTCCCGGAGAATAACGCTCTATTAATTTTACTTCCAGTCCCGGGTGCATCGTCGAGAAGAAAAGGTGTCTTCAGAAACCAGAGGGCAAAAGTTTCGCTCGCCACTCGATACCTCCAGGCGCCACGACTGCGTTGGGTCGTACATGTGTACTCCGCAGCGTCAAAGTGACAAGATTTTAAAGTCAGAGGTTTCCCGTAAGGCACAATCTAACCGGGTGGGAGAGCAGTGGGGGGGAACGTGGACCGAGACTCAAAAGATTTCCATGAGATGACACCGCTGTAGGGCAATGAACTCTCCTTCTGTGGTGTGGGGGTTTTTTTCCCCCCAGCCCGGTGGGAATTTTGCTCTCCTCCCTGGGGTAAATACATTCATATTTAAATAATAAGTTCCGTCCTCGTGCCCCTAAAAGAAGAGCACCTCCAGGGAAGAGTCCCATCAAGTCTTGAGTGCTAACATCAGAAAAGGCCAACCTGGTCAGGCACTTGTTCATGGTTTCCTGTGCTGTGGAAAACAAGACACACGACGCCAAAATTCTTCCTCTGGCCACTTGCGGAGTGTATAATACTGTAAGGAAACGCTCTACGAAGCAAGAAGCTGAAAGATAATGGCAGGTGGAAGAGCTTAAGGTGGCAATGGATGACTTTTGCAGAGCCAAACGTCCAAGCTCGGAGCGAAGAGTCATTCTGAGGATCTCTTGATAAGTGCTTCACTCAATGTCTTCATTGGGTTATAATCATCATCATCATCATCATAAAATGATGGCTTTTCATTTTTTTTTCTCCTCTTCTTGTTTTACTGAGACTGCACTCTGGAGAAGTTTATGCACCGGCCCTGCAAAGACAATAAATAATAATAATAATAATAATAATAATAATAATAATAATAATAATAAAGCAAACAGTTGAAGAAGAAAAACATGCACTGGCTGATTATTTAAAAGAAAGTCAAGAACATCTATTAATCGAAGTAAAGAACAAAAATCTACTGAAGGCCCAACAGACGAAACAAGAATACAGAAAAGATGTGATAAAATCAAGAATGGAGAGTTGGCAGAACAAAGCACTGCATGGCCAATTTCTGGAAAAAATAAAAGATAAAGTGGACAGTGAACAAACTTGGTTATGGTTAACAACAGGTACATTAAAGAAAGAAACAGAGTCACTAATCCTGGCTGCGCAAGAACAAGCTATCCGCACAAATGCCATTAAGGGCAAAATCGAAAAATCCTCTGATGATGCCAAATGCAGACTTTGCAAAGAAGCTGATGAAACTGTTGATCACATACTCAGCTGCTGTAAAAAAATCGCACAGACTGATTATAAATTGCGGCACAATTCAATAGCACAAATGATCCATTGGAATTTGTGCAAAAATTATAATATTAAAACAGCAACAAACTGGTGGGAACATCAGCCTGAAAAAGTCACCGAAAATCAGATGGTCAAGATCTTGTGGGATTTCCGTATACAAACCGACAAAATACTGGCGCATAATACACCAGACATCACACTGGTTGAGAAAAATAAGGTCACAATCATAGACATCGCAATACCAGGTGATAGCAGGGTCGATGAGAAGGAACATGAAAAAATCGTGAAATACCAGGACTTAAAAATGAAAATTCAACGATTATGGCACAAACCAGCAGTGGTAATTCCAGTGGTAATTGGCACACTGAGTGCTATTCCAAAAGCACTGGAATTACATTTAAAACAGTTAAAAATTGACAAAATTACCATCAGTCAAATGCAAAAAGCCGCACTGCTTAGATCCGCACGCATATTACGAAAATACGTTATGATGTCCTAGGCCCCTGGGTGGAGCCCGACTAGTAACCAATGCCAAATCCGGCCAAACAACTGGCCGCTGTGATACAATTGTGTTAGTAACAATAACAATAATAATAATTCTGATTCTACAAAAAACCACCCTACTTGGAACAGCTTACATCCTTTGACGTTACCTTAACAGTTCCTAGGTTCTTGGTTAGGACTCGAGCTGTTGAGCTATCAACCAGCCCCAAAGACTGTGAATCTCACCAAAGATTAACCAAATAATACTAATAATAATAATAATCCTCCTCATCAGCAACATCACATCATCATCATCATCATCATCATGCAATATTTAATTTGTGGCACAGGAAAAATGATCATTGTAAAATGTTAGCAAGGCTAAGTAATGGCTCTTACCCAAAGGGTGATTTATGCAGGAGGAAATGGAATAAGCTATTATTGGCAACAAAAACAGTGGTCATTTTTAAGAGGACAGGAAATTTAAATAAATAATGCATTGTGCCACAGGAAGGAAAAGAATAAACAGCCTGGGACCCGCTTTGAAGATGAACATATTTCTTCCCTCTAGCCTTGTTTACCACTAACTCATAATTTTGGTTATGATCCGGATCACCGATCGTCGAATTATAGCCCGCTAATGCAAAGTATCCAGCCCGCGGAGTGGTGGGATTCAGCCCCGCCCCTGGCCCCGCCCCTCACCATCGGCTTTATCTTCCAGCAAGCATCCACTCCAGCTGCACTTCTGGTTAGTTATTTCACCGGTTGAACTACATTTCTGATCACGCTGCTGCCAAAGATAAGGCCGAAGGGTGCTGGGGAGGACCAGCTGACTGAGGGGTGCTCTCGCCAGTGCAGCCACGTGATCCAGGGCAGAGGTGGGTTCCTACCGGTTTGGACCGGTTCGTCCGAACAGGTAAGTAACTTGGCGGCCTGTGTCCCGGAACCAGCAGCGACCCAGGGCCCGCTACGCCCCTGCACCGGTTCTCCTACGGCGGTGCCATCTTGTTTTTCAGTTCTGTGCATGATTTCATTGCAAAAATTTCTTTTTTAAATTTTTTTAAGGTTTTGCACATGCACAGACCTTTTTCATCTACAAATACGCACGCGAAGCGAGCGTTCATGCGCAAAATTTTTGCACGCACCAAACCAGCAGTAATGCTGGCAGCAACCCACCCCTGATCCAGGGTTGGCGGGTGAGTAGGGGAGGAGCTGCTGCTGGCTTGAAAAGCAGCTCTGATGCCAGCGTGTGAAGTAGTGCTTTAAAACTCTTTTAAAACGCTTTAAAAATGCTTTAAAAACAGCCTTTCGGGGTGTTTTTCACAGCCATAGGGCCGGTGGGTACAGTAAAGTACAGCAAGGACAAAGGCAAAAATGGATTGCTAAATTGGCCATGCCCACCTAGTCACATGACCACCTAGCCACTCCCACTCAGTCACATGACCACCTAGCCACGCCCGCCCGCCCAGTCCAGCCCCCCCCTCCAATAGTCTGAGGGACCGTGAGTCGGAGCCCTGTTTAAAAAGTTTGAGGAGCCCTGAAATGATTGCTATGCGCTCTGCTCTACATGGGGTTGCACTTGAATGCTGCTTGAAAACTCCAACTGGTCCAGAATGCACACGGCCTCCTCCATGTTTCCCCAGGTGAAACCTCTGCACTAGCTTCCAGTTTCTTTCCAGGTGCAACTCTAGGTGGTGTTTATCACCTTGAAAGCCCCTATGTGGCCCAGGGCTATAACAAGGAGACTTCCCACATCCTATCAGTTTAGGTTAGACAGGCTCCTAATCCCTTCCCCTGAATATTGTGCCATCGGATAGGAGCTAGGAAGTGTGCCTTTTCCATGGCTGCCCCTGCCCTATAGACACTCTGGCCCCTGACGTTTGCCCAATCTTTACCCTCCCAGTCTTCCATAGAGCTTTGAAGACGGGGTGTTTCCTCTGAGTATTGGGGAACGATAATCCATTTAGAATGTTGATGTGGCAGAAGGTTTTACCATTTGTTTTAATGCTTTAATCTGTTTGGTTTTACTGTTCTAATGTGATTTTATATATATTTGATAGATGGATGGATATAGAGATAGATAGATAGATAGATAGATAGATAGATAGATAGATAGATAGATAGATAGATAGATAGATAGATGATAGATAAGATACATTAGATGAATGGATGGATGGATGGATGGATTGATGAAGAGATATAGATAGATAGATAGATAGATAGATAGATAGATAGATAGATAGATATAGATATATTAGATAGATGATAGATGAAAGAAAAAGATAGATTAGATGAATAGAGATAGATAAATAGATAAGATAGATAAATAAGAGATAAATGATAGACAGACAGAGACAGACAGACAGATAGATAGATATGGATAGATATAGAGGTTGATAGATAGAAAGATAGAGAAAGATATATTAAATACAGCTAGATCGATAGATAGATAGATAGATAGATAGATAGATAGATAGATAGATAGATAGATAGATAGAGATAGATAGATTAGATTAGATAGATAGATTGAGATAGATAGATAGATAGATAGATAGATAGATAGATAGATAGATAGATAGATAGATAGATAGATATAGAGGATATATTACATAGATAGATATAGATATGATACGTAGATAGAGAGAGGATGATAGATAGATAGATAGATAGATAGATAGATAGATAGATAGATAGATAGATAGATAGATAGATAGATAGATAGATATAGAGGATATATTACATAGATAGATATAGATATGATACATAGATAGAGATAGAGGATGATAGATAGATAGATAGATAGATAGATAGATAGATAGATAGATAGATAGATAGATAGATAGATAGATAGATATGATAGCTGGATAGATAGATAGATAGATAGATAGATAGATAGATAGATAGATAGATAGATAGATAGATAGATTGATATAGATAGATAGATTAGATTAGATAGATAGATTGATATAGATAGATAGATAGATAGATAGATAGATTGATAGATAGATAGATAGATAGATAGATAGATAGATAGCTGGATAGATAGATAGATAGATAGATAGATAGATAGATAGATAGATAGATAGATAGATATGATAGCTGGATAGATAGATAGATAGATAGATAGATAGATAGATAGATAGATAGATAGATAGATAGATAGATAGATATAGATAGATAGATTAGATTAGATAGATAGATTGATATAGATAGATAGATAGATAGATAGATAGATAGATAGATAGATAGATAGATAGATAGATATAGAGGATATATTACATAGATAGATATAGATATGATACGTAGATAGAGAGAGGATGATAGATAGATAGATAGATAGATAGATAGATAGATTGATAGATAGATAGATAGATAGATAGATAGATAGATAGATAGATAGAGATAGATAGATTAGATTAGATAGATAGATTGAGATAGATAGATAGATAGATAGATAGATAGATAGATAGATAGATAGATAGATAGATAGATAGATATAGAGGATATATTACATAGATAGATATAGATATGATACGTAGATAGAGAGAGGATGATAGATAGATGATAGATAGATAGATAGATAGATAGATAGATAGATAGATAGATAGATAGATAGATAGATAGATAGATATAGAGGATATATTACATAGATAGATATAGATATGATACATAGATAGAGATAGAGGATGATAGATAGATAGATAGATAGATAGATAGATAGATAGATAGATAGATAGATAGATAGATAGATAGATAGATAGATATGATAGCTGGATAGATAGATAGATAGATAGATAGATAGATAGATAGATAGATAGATAGATAGATAGATAGATAGATAGATTGATATAGATAGATAGATTAGATTAGATAGATAGATTGATATAGATAGATAGATAGATAGATAGATAGATAGATAGATAGATAGATAGATAGATAGATAGATAGATAGATAGATAGATAGATAGATATGATAGCTGGATAGATAGATAGATAGATAGATAGATAGATAGATAGATAGATAGATAGATAGATAGATAGATAGATTGATATAGATAGATAGATTAGATTAGATAGATAGATTGATATAGATAGATAGATAGATAGATAGATAGATAGATAGATAGATAGATAGATAGATATAGAGGATATATTACATAGATAGATATAGATATGATACGTAGATAGAGAGAGGATGATAGATAGATAGATAGATAGATAGATAGATAGATAGATAGATAGATAGATTGATAGATAGATAGATAGATAGATAGATAGATAGATAGATAGATAGATAGATAGATAGATAGATAGATAGATAGATAGATATAGAGGATATATTACATAGATAGATATAGATATGATACATAGATAGAGATAGAGGATGATAGATAGATAGATAGATAGATAGATAGATAGATAGATAGATAGATAGATAGATATGATAGATAGATATGATAGCTGGATAGATAGATAGATAGATAGATAGATTGATATAGATAGATAGATTAGATTAGATAGATAGATTGATATAGATAGATAGATTAGATTAGATAGATTGATTGATATAGATAGATAGATAGATAGATAGATAGATAGATAGATAGATAGATAGATAGATAGATAGATAGATAGATGATAGACAGACAGACAGACAGACAGACAGAGACAAACCAACATAGGCCACCATATCAGCCAAAGTGAACAGCTACAAAGGGGGTGGAAATAAAAATAATTTTTTCATATTTGATCCCCTACCTTCATACTTGCAAAGCTTTTGCCTGCTCTGACTCAATCAATAAAAGTGGGGATTAAAAAAATGTCAAGATGGTGGGTACAGTAATGTGATCACAGCCCCTCCCGCTTTGGGACCGATGCTTCGACCTGCGACAAATGAGGACCTTTTTATTTTTCCACCCATTTTAGGAAAAAAAAACAACTGTTTCAAAACGACCCAATACTGTTTTCCAGAGGGTTTGTAGTTTTCACCTGCAATAATATAAAATGTTGCTGCTGATAATGGAGATGTTACTCGGATCAACCTTATGCTCTTGTTTTATTGTTTGAAACTGTTTTGTATTGGACGCTCTTAACAGATTGCCTGATGAATGTGGTTTACTGAGCAATCTAAAAACATAATAAATAAACAGATACAGACACCAATGCGTGCACGGAAGAAGATTTTAGCTTAGGAAAAAAACTACTGACCTTCCTCTAAACATCCTTCAGAAAAGCTGGACTCCATCACCCATCAATTCTAGCAACTCCACTATTGAAGGGTAATTTCAATATCAAGATCTACCAAGGAACCACACATGCTGGTTGGTTTTTGCTGCAATTAGAGTAGCTCAACTCTGCCTCTCGACAAAAATTATCATGATGCAAATTATATGTGACTTATGCTTTTAGGTGAAGCATAAACCTGGACAGCCGCTTCCCTGATATGGTATAGAGCAGTGGTGGGTTTCAAAATTTTTTAGAACCTCTTCTGTTGGAGTGGCCTGCTTTGTGGGAGTGGCTTGCCAGCCATGTGACTGGGTGGGCGTGGCCAACTTGTAAAATGTGGCGAAACTCACTTAACAACGCTCTTGCTTAGCAACCAAAATGTTGGCTCAGAAACTCTGGCCTTTGAAGCACGCAAGTCTTAAAGCTGTCAAGTTACAAGACCCTTGCACCCCTAACCCTTTAGGAAAAAAAAACCCCAGGGGTGTTCAAACTTGACAGCTTTAAGACTTGTGGACTTCAACTCCCAGAATTCCTCCTCCAGCCATGTTGGCTCAGAAACTCTGGCATTTGAAGCATGCAAGTCTTAAAGCTGTCAAGTTACAAGACCCTTGCACCCCTAACCCTTTAGGGAAAAAAAAACCCAGGGGTGTTCAAACTTGACAGCTTTAAGACTTGTGGACTTCAACTCCCAGAATTCCTCCTCTCGCTCTTCATCTTGATGATGTGCAGACAAGTGGGGGGGAGGGAGCTGGAACCGGCTCTAAATGGCACTGTAGATTTGTGGAACCTCTTCTATAGAAGAGGTTAGAACTGGCAGGAACCCACCCCTGGGTATAGGGCAGTAGTCAGCAAACCGAGTGAGGAGGAAGAACAGCTGGGGCCTGTTCCAGATGCACGTATACACGGAGCTGTTAGGAAAGGAGAACAATGGAGGACAAGGAGTCGACTTGGGAAGCAAAGCACACGTGGACGCTGAATGGCCCCTCCCTGGCTGGGGAATAAATAGAAGGAAAGGGGAGTGGTGGTCGTAGGAGGCAACAGTTTGTATTTCTGAAAATTTTGCTCATTGTGTTTTGTGCCACAAAGACTGCTTGCCAGAACTTAATCTGCAGACTTTTGGCTGGGAGCTCACGGCCCGTGCAATTATCGCAAGGAATTGATAAGGTCTGTCGCTGCAGTTAACTCCTTGAAGGACTATTGCCTGGACTTTTCGGTGGGTGAATCCCATTCATTCACACAAGATAAATAAAGAGGGGGTTTTCGTGACAACGAGTCTGTTTCTTGCAGAAGCAAGAAACAGGGTCAGGACAGTGACGGACATAGCCCAGAGTCAGTTTTGACAATCGTCCCATAGGCCTGTGCAGGCCCAATCAGATTTTTTTTTAAAAAAAAAACTGCAACACCGCCACCCCACAACACATAATCAGAGAACTCTTGCTTTATCAATTTGTCAAATCCAGGGGCATCTCTAGCAAATAACAACCTGAGAGCATAACCATGTAAGTACCATATTTAATATGTGTGTGTGTCACACATCAGATGCAAGACCGTAATTGCAGGATTTGCATTGGTGCGTCATGGCCCATCCATTAATTTGGTCTCCCCCCTGTTTGTTTGTTTATTTGTTTGTTTGTTTGTTTGTACTTCGTGTTTCTTAACTGTCCATCTGTTTGCTGAGGACATGGCTGGTGAAATTCCATTTTACAGCCACACAGGTTAATTGCAGCAATTATATATTGCGCTAGCAGTAATGTCCTCGTCTCTAAATACCGCAAATGTCACAGTGAAATAACTCACCGTACAGAGATTTTCTCCGGACATACATCAGCCAATTTCAGAATGAGACACTGCCCAATTTTCAATATTTTGGTTTGATATATTAGCAGTTAGCAATAGCAGTTAGACTTATATACCGCTTCATAGGGCTTTCAGCCCTCTCTAAGCGGTTTACAGAGTCAGCATATCGCCCCCAACAATCTGGGTCCTCATTTCACCCACCTCGGAAGGATGGAAGGCTGAGTCAACCTTGAGCCAGTGAGATTAGAACCGCTGAACTGCAGATAACAGTCAGCTGAAGTGGCCTGCAGTACTGCACCCTAACCACTGCGCCACCTCGGCTCCTGCTACGTCACAGTGAAATAACTCACCGTACAGAGATTTTCTCCGGACATACATCAGCCAATTTCAGAATGAGACACTGCCCAATTTTCAATATTTTGGTTTGATATATTGGACTTGGCAACTGTCAGTAAGCGATTGTGGGTGTTATTCACTGCCCAGAGTCACTTCAAAAGTGAGATAGGTGGCATATAAATTTAACAAAAAACAAATTTGCCAAAAAGGCATTAAGAGTTGTTAACCTAATCTCGCATAGCTTCTTCTCTAAGTAATATTATACTGCTAACCAGAGCATACAAAACATTTGCTAGACCAATTCTCGAACACAGCTCATCTGTCTGGAACCCGCACTGCATATCGGACATTAATACAATTGAGCGAGTCCAGAGATATTTCACGAGAAGAGTCCTCTACTCCAGTGGTGGGTTGCTAATTTTTTTTACTACCAGTTCGGGCATGCGCAGAAGCGTCCAGGTGGGTGGGTGGAGCCTCCTGCCACTGCTACTACCGGTTCGGCCAATCTGGGCTAAACCAGAAGCAACCCACCTTTGCTCCACTCCACTGCTCACAACGGAATCCCTTATACCACCAGACTTGAAATGTTGGGCTTTAGACAACTTAGAACTATACCGCCTTCAGTCTGACCTGAGCACAGTGCATAAAATTATCTGCTACAATGTCCTACCTGTCAACTACTACTTCAGTTTCAATCACAACAATACACCAGCACACAATAGATACAAACTCAAGGTAAACCGCTCCAAACTTGATTGCAGAAAATACGACTTCAGCAACAGAGTGGTCAACGCCTGGAATGCTCTACCTGACTCTGTGGTTTCTTCCCCAAACCCCCAAACCTTTAACCTTAGACTGTCTACTGTTGACCTCACCCCATTCCTAAGAGGTCTGTAAGGGGCGTGCATAAGCGCACCAGTGTGCCTACCGTCCCTGTCCTAATGTTCCCTTCTATTCATATCCATTTCATGTATTCATAATCCTGTTTATACTTATATCTGTTATCTAATACATGCTTGATGAAACAAACAAACGAACAAATGAATGAATATATGAATAAACAAAGTAATAAGCTGAAATTAATGTTTCTACCTATATGATCCAATAAAAACATTGGACTATTTCTCTTTGTTTCTCAACCTACTGTATCTAATGAATGAAGAAAAAGATTATTCTTAAGGTAGGACCCATAGTTTTAGAAGGTTTACTATGTTTGAATACTGTGGCTATTTATTTTAAAAAGGCAGCATTTCCAATTATCTCCCAGACAGAGATTCTAGGGTGCATTTTATCCCTGTAAGCCTAACGTGTAACATTCTTTAAATGCATCTTCCATTAATGTAATCATGATTTGCACCATCACCCAGCAGAAGGCCTTGATTAAAATCAAGGGGGTGAGCAGATTGTTCAGCAGTGAGGAGCCAGATTAAAACATGCATTGTGGGCTGAGGAAACTTAGCTGATTTACATATATTAGTTGCATGCAATTAAGATGATTTGCACATGCATTGTGGGAACAATTGCTGCACTTTGGTCTAGGAGTGTTTTTGTAAATGGAAAAATAGGGCCCTGGACTTTGAAAAACTAAGGTTGCTTTGAAGCTAATTGACATACGGAGGAAAGAAGAGGAGAGGAGAGGAAAGGAAAGGAAAGGGGAAAAGGAAGAGAAGAAGGAAAGAGAGGAGAGGAAAGGGAAGAGGAGGGAAAGAGGAGAGGAAAGGAAAGGGGAAAAGAAGAGAGGAAAGGGAAGAGGAAGGAAAGAGGAGAGGAAAGAAAAGGGGAAAAGGACGAGAGGAGAGAGGAAGGAAAGAGGAGAGGAAAGGAAAGGTGGAAAGGAAGAGAGGAAGGAAAGAGAAGAGGAAAGGGAAGAGGAAGGAAAGAGGAGAGGAAAGGAGGTAAGGAAAGAGGAAAGGAAAGGAAGGGAATGAAAGGAAAAGAAAAGAAAGGAAAGAAGGAGTGGGAGTGGGAGCGAGATAGCAGAACCCTGCTATCATGTCTCCCCTAGTCCTTCTTTTCATTAAACTAGACATACCACATTCCTGCAACCGTTCTTCATATGTTTTAACCTCCGGTCCCCTAATCCTCTTTCTTGCTCTTCTCTGCACTCTTTCTAGAGTCTCAACATCTTTTTCACATCGTGGCAACCAAAACTGAAATACATGACCCAAAACACCGCCAATGTCGTAACTATGAGTCAGTTGCCAAGCATCTGAACGTTGATCGCGTGGCCGCGGGGATGCTGCAACCATCGTTAAATGTGAAAAAAAATGGTCATCAGTCACTCCCCCTCCCCCCGTGATGTAGTAACTTCAAACAGTCACTAAATGAAACTGTTGTAAGTCAAAGACTGTCCCATTTTGACTTCATCCTGGCTTTCAAATATTGCCAGGCTTCCTTAAGGAGAAGCCTTCAATCGAAACACACCCAGATAAGGCCAATTCCACCATAGCCCACCCCCAGTTGTGAGCCTAACTCAACAGAAAAAGCGGAACGTTGGGGAAAATGTACTGGAAGTGCTAATTAATTCTGAAGGTCGGCGCTGTTATATCACCACTGATGTAACAGCAAGGAATCCACGCCAGCCCGGTAAGGAACCATTTGCAACTGTAGGTAATAGAAAATGACAAGAGGTGCACTTTGCAATGCACGGATGCAGAGGGCACATTAAAAACCGCCCTATAAAGCCGTAGCAACTTTTAGCACGGAAGGAGATCTTCCTTCACCAATCCCCACTGCTCTAGATGCCAGAGCCAGGACTAAGGGAGGCATAAAGAAGGGCCCCAATATTCAGGGCTCGGCGTCTGATTTAATTCTTGATGTCATGGTACTGGGGTGGGTGGGGGGGCAAGGGACATATTCTTCTAGCGCCCTGTTTTGTCCGGGCAAGCAACATTTGGGGCAGCACCAACTTGTGCTTTGCAACGAAGTCTCTGGATCTTTCTGAGACCTTAGACCAGAGGTCGGCAACCTTAAACACTCAAAGAGCTACAGAGATCCTAACCGGAAGCCCGCCATTCAATTCTGGAGTCCGGCTCCCCCACTGTAGAGTCTCCTCCTAGCGCGGCATCCTTTTTCCTCTACTTGTCCTAATCAGAAGCCCTATCAATGGTGGAGCCGACCGGCAACAGGGAGCCACAGCAGAGGGATGAAAGAGCCACATGCAGCTCCAGAGCCACAAATTGCTCACTCCTGCTTTAGAGCAACTCTTCTATGTTTTAGCCTCCAGTCGCCTAACCAACGAAGAGGATTAGGGGACTGGAGGTTAAAACATATGAAGAACAGTTGCTGGAACTGGGTAGGTCTAGTTTAATGAAAAGAAGGACCAGGGGAGACATGATAGCAGTGTTCCAAGGTCTCAGAAGAAGAGGGAGTCAAACTATTCTCCAAAGCACCTGAGGGCAGGACAAGAAGCAATGGGTGGAAACTAATCAAGGAGAGAAACAACTTAGAACTAAGGAGGAATTCCCTGACAGTTAAACAATCAATACATCCAAATTGAGTGTAGATGTATCATGCCTTGTGAATCATTGGGTCATAAACCTTAACAATACCAACATGTAGTTAGTATAAAATGGAGCTAAATTAGTGTCTTGGGGCTATCGTAATTATAATGTGAGTTATGCGAGCATCCCGTGATATTCGTGAACAATCAAGACCAGCTTGGATGGACCATTTTCAGAGGCAAATCCTGCTTTGTGGCCTAAGGAGGTGGGTTTAAGGAACAGTACTGTCTTTCCCACAAAATAAGACAGGGTCTTATGTTCCTTTGACCCCCCCGAAATAAGCGCTTGGCCTTATTTTCGGGTTGGTCTTATTATTTTTGAGGTGCAGGAGGCAACGAACGTGGTCACCTCATGGCTGCTGCTGTGCTGCAATATTTTCATGGAGGGCTTATATTTGGGGGAGGGCTTATTTTAGAGCTTGCGCTCAAAAGCCCGATTGGGCTTATTATAGGTTTATAGGTTTATTGCATTTATATGTCACCCTTCTCCCAAGGACTCAGTAGTGATACCGGAGGGGGCCACAACGAAGGACGCCCCCCCACTCCAACTGCGCTCATGCCAACTACCAAAGCCATCTTCCGCTGGCATCAATATCCATGCCAGCTGCCTCAGCCACTCCCTGCTGATCCAGCCTATCACGTCCATAAGCAAGGTGGGGGTGGGGAGCAACCGGGATAACACCACAGCGTGGGGAGCGGCAGTGGCAGAAACCCCAGGCAGGGCGTCCCGCCGCCAACCACACCCACTCCATCAGCTGCAGACGCTCTCCATTCTCCATTCACCACCAACCACCCCGTTTCACTCACGACGTTCCGGCTACGCAGCAGGAAATCGCAGCTCAAGGATACCCCTGAGGTCCCAGGGAGTTCTCATAGATGGACCTGGAGCCAATGATGGGATAGGGTACCCCCTGCAAGCCCTGAGAAGGACAATCATCTCCCCGAAGCTCTCCTCAAACGCGACAGGACACATCTTGGGCATGCTCAGTAGAATAGTATCCGGGGAGGTCTTATTTTTGGGGAAACAGGGTATGAGTAAAGTGTCACAAATCTAAAAAATGGGGAGATCAACTGCGTACTTTATAACTTTCTTTTGGTGTGCGGATAATCCTTGACTTACAACCTTTCACTTAGGGACCACTCAAAGTTACAGAAGCACTGAAAGAAAGTGACTTCTAACCAGTTTTTGCACTTCTGACCGTCGCAGAATCCCCATGGTTATGTGGTCAAAACAACTTCTTTCTCTTTTTATACATATGGACAGGCAATAGATATTTTAAAAAGGAAGATTAACAACTAATACAAAATGCTGGCTGTTGTAGCCTGCCAGTGGAGCTGGTGGGAGACTCACAGTGAGGAGGTTGGGGAGGAACATGGGCCAATCCTGGAGTCTAGGGAAGGCTCTGATGAGGGCTCCATGTCGGAGCTGCCAGGAGAAGGGAACAGCTAAGGAACAAGGGTCGACTCGGCAGTAAAGCCACAAATGGACGGTGAATGGCCCCTCCCATAGGGAATAAAAGAGGAGCGAAAGGGGAGTGGAGTTTGCAGGAGTCAATTAGTTCAATTCATTCGGGTGAAGATCTGTTCCTGATTTCTTGCCAAGTAATTGCTGCTACAGCGTGGCGTTTGGAAGATATCGGCCTGGCAGCTTTCCAAGCCTGATAAAGGTCTGTAGTTGTGAGATCTCTTGAAAGACTGTTGGCCGGGACTTTGAGGGAAAGGAATTCCCTTTAAACTAAATAAAAGGGGTTTTATCGGGTCTGTGCCCTAGAGACGCAGTTGACTGTGCAAAGTACCGTTCATGGATCCGAAAAGTGGACCCTGCATCTGTGGGAATATGCTAGGGAGGAGGAGGGGGAGGGGGAGGGGGAGGAGGAGGAGGAGAAGGAGGAGGAGGAGGAGGAGGAGGAGGAAGAGGAGGAGGAGGAGGAGAAGGAGAAGGAGAAGGAGAAGGAGAAGAAATGGACACAATCACCCTGTTAACATGGGGCACAAAACCCTAACTACACACCTACCAGCAATTTAACCTTGTGAATGCCAGGTTCACACAACCAAAAGAATACTTCCACTAACCTCATCTCCCGTCACAGAACGCCAACAAAAAACAAACAAAGACTGGATTTTTTCAACTGAGAGACTGTATACCAGCTGCACTGAGAATGCTCCGTGGAGGATACGATAAAGAAACTACGTGGCTCTTCTGTATATTAAATGGAGAATGGTCATAAGGCTTCATTTGACCCCTGAGGTATGGGTCAAATTAATCGCTGCATATGCTAATGGAATTCCATTCTTTACGGGGTGGTACAGACTGATCCTTTAACCCTGTACATTTCTTATGCTCCTTCCAAGCACCTCGCCAACTCTTCATAAATTAAATCTGCATTCAGCCGCCGCTGCCGTAGCGCTAATAGAGTTCCTTTAATAGCAACAGGAATTCCACTGTAATAAAGTACTAATATTCATGATGATGATGTTAATAGCAATATTACCAGCAGGATCTGTAGTGATCGTAATTGCGGAACTGATCTTAATCACAGCAAAGTCTATTGATGGCGCGGAATTCATACCGCTATGCTCCAGGCTATGCATTCCAAGACCATATAAATACAATAACTTTCAAATACAAGGAAAGCATCTGAATTGCAAGGACACCGAAACAAGATAAACAGGACAATTCATGGCAGGAAAAAAAAATATTCAACCAGTGGCGAAATTCATTTTTTTACTACTGGATCTGTGGGCGTGGCTTGGTGGGCGTGGCAGGGGAAGAATGCTGCAAAATCCCCATTTCCTCCCCGCTCCAGGGGAAGAATGCTGCAAAATCCCCATTCCCTCCCTACTCCAGGGGAAGAATGCTGCAAAATCCACATTCCCTCCCCACTCCAGGGGAAGGATACTGCAAAATCCCCATTCCCTCCCCACTCCAGGGGAAGGATACTGTAAAATCTCCATTCCCTCCCCACTCCAGGGGAAGGATACTGTAAAATCTCCATTCCCTCCCCACTCCAGGGGAAGGATACTGCAAAATCCCCATTTCCTCCCCACTCCAGGGGAAGGATACTGCAAAATCCCCATTCCCTCCCTATTCCAGGGGAAGGATACTGCAAAATCCCCATTTCCTCCCCACTCCAGGGGAAGGATACTGCAAAATCCCCATTCCCAAGGATACTGCAAAATCCCCATTCCCAAGGATACTGCAAAATCCCCATTCCCTCCCCACTCCAGGAGAAGGATACTGTAAAATCTCCATTCCCTCCCCACTCCAGGGAAAGGATACTGCAAAATCCCCATTCCCTCCCCACTCCAGGGGAAGGATACTGCAAAATCCCCATTTCCTCCCCACTCCAGGGGAAGGATACTGCAAAATCCCCATTCCCTCCCTATTCCAGGGGAAGGATACTGCAAAATCCCCATTCCCTCCCCACTCCAGGGGAAGGATACTGTAAAATCTCCATTCCCTCCCCACTCCAGGGAAAGGATACTGCAAAATCCCCATTCCCTCCCCACTCCAGGGGAAGGATACTGCAAAATCCCCATTCCCTCCCCACTCCAGGGGAAGGATACTGTAAAATCTCCATTCCCTCCCCACTCCAGGGGAAGGATACTGCAAAATCCCCATTTCCTCCCCACTCCAGGGGAAGGATACTGCAAAATCCCCATTCCCTCCCTATTCCAGGGGAAGGATACTGCAAAATCCCCATTTCCTCCCTACTCCAGGGGAAAGATACTGCAAAATCCCCATTCCCTCCCCATGCCTGGGGCAAGCCAAAGGTGGTATTTGCCAGTTCTCCGAACTACTCAATATTTCCGCTACCGGTTCTCCAGAACCTGCTGAATTTCACCACTGTATGCAACGCATAAATTTTAAGTGCAAAGAAGAATGTAAGAGAAGCATTTCCTTTCATTAAATGCTACCAATGAGAAATAAAATCACTTTCGGCTTGATAAAACTGTATCCCTTTCTTACAGTGTAATAACTATTATAACTGCTTATTACATTTCTTTTGAAAACATTACCTCCTAATCTCCTACCTCTACACTTATTTTCCTTAAATCTCTACGGTTGTTTCAATTTATTTACCAAGAAGCAAATATTATTATTATTTTGCTCCTAAATGTAATGAGGTTGGAAAACATGTTATAAAGGGAAAACATGGGCCTCAAGTAGTAAGAAAAGAACGATTCGTGTGAATTTAGATTTTCAGAAGAATGAAAGAAGTATCTTTACTAAGAAAAAGGGAAACTTAATGACAGGAACAGGGATGTGGTGGCTCAGTGGCTAAGATGCTGAGCTTGGCGATCAGAAAGGTCAGCAGTTCGAATCCCTAGGGCCACGTAACGGAGTGAGCTCCCGTTACTTGTCCCAGCTTCTGCCAACCTAGCAGTTCAAAAGCAGGTAAAAATGCAAGTAGAAAAATAGGAGCCACCTTTGGTGGGAAGGTAACAGCGTTCCGTGCGCCTTCGGTGTTTAGTCATGCCGGCCACATGATCACGGAGACGTCTTCAGACAGCGCTGGCTCTTCAGTTTTGAAACTGAGATGAGCACCGCCCCTTAGAGTCAGGAACGACTAGTACGTATGTGGAAAGGAAACCTTTACCTTTAATAGCAGGAACTGAAAATACTTAGGTATTTCACCCACTGTTCTTTCACCAACCGAAAAAAAAACCCATCTGTGCTACAATACACATAAATCTTTCTTCATCTTTTGAAAGAATGTTTTAAAAAATCATTTTGTTGCAAGCTCACTTCTCTGATCCACCCAAAATTAGATCTTCCTGCAAATCTGTTTCTTTCCTCCTCCTCTTTTTTAACAATACAAGAGAGAACATTCAATATTGCTCGGAGTTTCCCAAACTGGTGCTATCCGATGCATTCTACTGGAATTGCTGGCTGGGAGTTACTGGAGTTGCCAAGACAGATGTCAACCAGGGGTAGGCTGACCTGATTCCTAATCTGCCCTATTTCTATCGTTAAGAATGGCTAATTGACAGGATTTCTTTGAAGCGTTTTTAAATGATCTGCTTGTCCCAATAGATATTAGGCCGGTCACTATGGGAACAAGATGTAGAACAGGACTTTAGTCTTTTTTTGTTATTTCTGTTGATCTAAATTAGTAAGGTGGAAGGGACATTACTCTGCTAAGCAAGTTAATGGAAGGGAGGGGGAGAGGAAGGAAGGAAAGAAAAAGAAAAGGAAAGAAAAAGGATAGTTGGGGGCAGTATGCTGACTCTGTAAAGGGCCATTATAAAGCACTATGCAGCGGCATATAAGTGCTACTGCTATTAATGAGTAAGGTGGAAGTCCTATTACTCTGTTAGGCAAATTCACAAATGAAGGAGGGAGGGAGGGAGGGAGGGAGGGAGGAAGGAAGGAAGGAAGGAAGGAAGGAAGGAAGGAAGGAAGCAAGCAAGCAAGCAAGCAAGCAAGCAAGCAAGCAAGCAAGCAAGCAAGCAAGCAAGCAAGCAATAGCAATAGCAGTTAGACTTATATACCGCTTCATAGGGCTTTAAAGCCCTCTCTAAGCGGTTTACAGAGTCAGCATATTGCCCCCAACAATCCAGGTCCTCATTTTACCCACCTCGGAAGGATGGAAGGCTGAGTCAACCTTGAGCTGGTGAGATTAGAACCGCTGAACTGCAGATAACAGTCAGCTGAAGTGGCCTGCAGTACTGCACCCTAACCACTGCGCCACCTCGGCGCAGTGGTTAGGCAAGCAAGCAAGCAAGCAAGCAAGCAAGCCATAGTGGCACAGTGGTTAGAATGCAGCATTGCAGGCTGACTCTGCCCACTGTCAGCAGTTCAATCCTGACCGGCTCAAAGTTGACTCAGTCTTCCATCCTTCCGAGGATGTCTGCATTACTATTACTATTAATCTTCTCATCGTTCCTATCACTCATCTCCTCCCACTTATGACTGCAGGACTGTAACTTTGTTGCTTGTATCCTTATGATTTATATTGATTATTTCCTACTATGATTTGATTGCTTATTTACACCCTATGACTATCATTCGGTGTTGTACCTTATGATTCTTGACGAATGTATCTTGTCTTTTTATGTACAGTGAGAGCATAAGCACCAAAGACAAATTCCTTGTGTGTCCAATCACACTTGGCCAATCAAGAATTCCATTCCATTATTCTATTCTATTCTATTCTATTCTCGGGAGAAAGAATAACTTAAGTATCCACCGAAGGCTGGCAGGATTTCTTCTTCTTCTTCTTCTTCTTCTTCTTCTTCTTCTTCTTCTTCTTCTTCTTCTTCTTCTTCTTCTTCTTCTTCTTCTTCTTTTTCTTCTTCCTCTTCCTCTTCCTCTTCTTCTCCTCCTTCTTCTTCCCTTTCTTCTTCTCCTTCTTCCTCCTCCCCCTCCTCCTCATTCCTGCTCTCTTCTCCTCCTCCTCCTCCTTCCCTTTCTTCTTCTTCTTCTTCTTCTTCTTCTTCTTCTTCCTCTTCCTCTTCTTCTCCTCCTTCTTCTTCCCTTTCTTCTTCTTCTTCTCCTCCTCCTCCTCTCCTCCTCCTCCTCCTCCTCCTCCTTCTTCTTCTTCTCCTCCTCCTCCCTCTTCTTCCCTTTACTTTCTTCTTCCTTCTTCTTCCTCTTCATCTTCTTTCCTCCTTCTTTTCCCTTTATTCTTCTCTTCTTTTCTTCTTCTTCTCCTCCCTCCCTCTCATCCGCTTCTCCTCCTCCTCTTCTTCCCTTTCTTCTTTCTTATTCTTCTTCTTCTTCCTCCTTCCTCTTCTTTTCTCCTCCTTCTTCTACTTTCTTCTTCTCTTGCCTCCTCCCCTTCATACTCATCCTCACTCCCCTTCATCCTTCTTCTTCTTCTCCTCCGCACTCCTCCTTTCTTCCTTTCTCTGCTTCCTTCTTCTTACTTCTATCTTCTTCTTCCTCTTCCTTTTCTTCTACCTCCTATCTTCTTCCTTTCTTCTTCTTCCTCCTCCTCTCCTCCTCCTCCTCCTCCTCCTCCTTCTTCTTCTTCTCCTCCTCCTCCTCCTTCTTCCCTTTCTTCTTCTTCTTCTTCTTCTTCTTCTTCTTCTTCTTCTTCTTCTTCTTCTTCTTCTTCTCTTCCTCTCCTCCTCCTCCTCCTCCTCTCCTCCTCCTCCTCCTCCTCCTCCTCCTCCTCCTCCTCCTCCTCCTCCTCCTCCTCTTCTTCTTCTTCTTCTTCTTCTTCTTCTTCTTCTTCTTCTTCTTCTCTTCTTCTTCTTCGTCTTCTTCTTCTTCTTCTTCTTCTTCTTCTTCTTCTTCTTCTTCTTCTCCTCTTCTTCTTCCCAGCAAAAGATTAACCTGACAACTCTGAAGTGTATCTCTGACAGCAAGTCTCTGGTAGGCCCTGGGTTTTGATTTACTTGGGGGGGGGGGGGAAATCATCTCAGCATCTTGTCAAGAACAACTGTAGACACAGCATAAATGCCACCAGAAGAACTGAGCTAACCTTTCATGCCAAGCTGCAGTCTTAAGCAGTGGACGGTTGGGGCGGGTGATCTGAAATGACAGTTCAAAACAGTCTCCTTGCCTTCCGATGACACTCTTCACAAACAAGCCTTGCATTTCAACCTTCAGAGATTGTCAAGACCTGGGCAGTTTCATTGACGGCTCAAAGAAATCCAGGACAGCCTTAACAGGGCCATAGAATTGGACGGCATCTCCAAGGTCATCTATTTCACTGCCCGCGTTTTGTCCACAGGAGGCCACCGTAGAAAAACAGGCCCTTCTGGTTCCAACGGAGGGCAAAAACCGGATGCAAATATTTTAGGATTCCGGGCCGGTTTGCTGTAGCGGTTAAGGTACCAAGACAGAAATCAGAAGACTGTGAGTTCTAGTGCCGCCTTAGCCAGGAAAGCTGGCTGGGTGACTTTGAGCCAATCACCAGGAGACTGTGAGTTCTAGTCCCGCCTTAGCCAGGAAAGCTGGCTGGGTGACTTTGAGCCAATCACCAGGAGACTGTGAGTTCTAGTCCCGCCTTAGCCAGGAAAGCTGGCTGGGTGACTTTGAGCCAATCACCAGGAGACTGTGAGTTCTAGTCCTGCCTTAGGCATGAAAGCCGGCTGGGTAACTTTGAGCCAATCACTAAAAGACTGTGAGTTCTAGTCCCGCCTTAGCCTGGAAAGCCGGCTGGGTGACTTTGAGCCAATCACCAGGAGACTGTGAGTTCTAGTCCTGCCTTAGGCATGAAAGCTGGCTGGGTGACTTTGAGCCAATCATTAGGAAGCTGTGAGTTCTAGTTCTGCCTTAGGCATGAAAGGCAGCTGGGTAACCTTGGGTCAGTCCTTCTCTCTCAGCCCAACTGTTGCTATGGCAAAAATAGGAGGGGGAAGGTATGTGGGATATGTACCCCGCCTTGAGTTATTTGCAAAACTAATAAAGGTGGGATACAAATAGAATAAAATAATAAAATAAAGCTTATGGCAGAGATATTTTTTTAAAAAAATATCCACTTGGATGAATACTCACATGGAATCCATCAGAAGCTGCATTAGATTTACTGGGTCTCCACAACTGGGTATGTCTACTTTAATGAAAAGAAGGACTAGGGAAGACATGATCAGAGTGTTCCATTATCCAAGAGGCTGCCCCAAAGAAGTGGGAGTCAAGCTATTCTCCAAGGCACCTAACTGCAGAACAAGAAGCAATGAGTGGAAACCAATCAAGGAGAGGAGCAACTTAGAACCAAGGGGAAATTTCCTGACAGTTAGATCAGTGGAACAACTTGCCTCCAGAAGTTGTGAATTCTCCAACACTGGAAGCCTTTAAGAAGAGATTGGATAACCATTTGTCTGAAGAGATGTAGGTTTTCCTGCCTAACCAGGGGGTTGGACTAGAAGACCTCCAAGGTCCCTTCCAACTCTGTTATTCTGTTCTGTTTAGAATAAAGTAATAAAATAAAGCTCATGCCAGAGATATTTTAAAAATGTCCACTTGGATGAATACTAAAATGGAATCCATCAGAAGCTGCATTAGATTTACTGGGTTTCCACATGTCATTAAATTAGAATATAGTTTGTATTTAAGCTTAAAGTTGGGGGGTGGGAGTGAAGTTGTACATTTTAGTTTACAGAGGTGAATTGGTGTTGACTGTCATTCTGGAGACTGCTTTGCAAAAAGGAAAGACAAGGACAAAAACGGAATGAAAAGACATTTAAGTTTGTTAAACGTAAACTGAAAATTGTTAATGTGATAATTGCCTGCAATATTTAGTAACTTCTTTTTTTTAAAAAAAATGGAATTTGGTGGTCTACTTAATAAAACAAACAATTTTCTTTTCTTTGCTACAGCACCAATATCCACAAAAAGGAGCCAGGAGTAATAGAAATAAGTAACATAAACTCTTAAATCAAGGCGTTTTGGTACTTGAACTAAAAGGCATTCATAATCGTTACAAGATGGGGGGGGGAGAGAGTAAATCTCTTTGAAGCAAGCAAATTGTGGAAGGCAAAAACATATGAAGACCAGTTCCTGAAATTGGGTACGGCTAGTCTACAGAAGAAAGATGGACTATAAGGAAGGCGCCAAAGAATGGAGGCCTTTGAACTCTGGTGCTGGAGAAGACTCCTGCGAGTCCCTTGGACTGCAAGGTGATCAAACTGGTCAGTCCTGGAGGAGATCAACCCTGACTGCTCTTTAGAAGGCCAGATCCTGAAGAGGAAACTCAAAGACTTTGGCCACCTAATGAGAAGGAAGAAGGACTCCCTGGAGAAGAGCCTCATGCTGGGAAAGATGGAGGGCAAGAGAAGAAGAAGGGGATGACAGAGAAGGAGGTGGCTGGATGGAGTCACTGAAGCAGTCAGAATGAGCTTCAATGGACTCCAGAGGATGGTAGAGGACAGGAAGGCCTGGAGGAACGTTGTCCATTATTTAATTAGTTTGTATGCCGCCCACTCTCGAGAGACTCAGGGCGGGTCCATGGGGTCGCGATGGGTAGGACACGCCTTCACAACTAAGAAGAATGACTAGGGGTGACATGATAGCAGTCTTCCAGTATTTGAGAGACTGCCATAGAGAGGAGGGGGTCAATTTATTTTCCAAAGAGCCAGGCGGCAGGACAAGAAACAATGGATGGAAACTAATCAAGGAGAGAAGCCACCTGGAATTAAGGAGAAACTTCCTAACAGGGAGGCCAATTAAGCAAACGATCAGCTTGCCTTCAAACGTTGTGGGTGCTTCATCACTGGAGGTTTTTAAGAATTGACTGGACAGCCACTTGTCTGAAATGGTATAGGATCTCCTGCTTGAGCAGGGAGGGTTGGACTAGATGACCTCCAGGGTCCTTTCGAGTTCGATTCTGATTCTGACTTGGTCAAAATCACCCATGCTAATCTCTGAAAATCTCCAGGCCAAAAACCAGCCGAAGTACTAAGCCTTGCAATACCATAGCACCGATGGCTTAAAAACCTACCCTCTTTCCAATTGCAAATGGGAATTACAGCTCCAGATTACCAATTTTCTCTGTGGCTATTAAAAGATTCTTGTCAAGCGTTTTCTTTCTTTTTTGCCTTGCCTGAGCAGATGAGGACATGGCAGCTTTCAATAATAAAGAAAACATATTTGGATGAGCGATATATTGGCACTTTGCTAGTTTTTAAATATACAGTGTAGCATATGTTTAACACAGAACATATGGGGGGGAAAGAAAAACCAACACTTGATTCCTAGGCAAAACGCTGTAAACTGCCACGGTGCAAAAGCCTACAGCATAGCAGGATAAAAGTCAACAAATTCAGCTGTTAAAACTGGTAAATGGACCCCTCTGATCTGAAATGGTCTATCTTGGGGTGTGATGTCAAGTTTCTATGGTCAGGAAAGGTATAGTGCAGAATATCAGACACTGGTTCTATGAGAGAGGTGCGATCTACTATGTTTTTTTTCTGGGCATGCGACGGGTGTTTCATTTCAACCTTGGCGACTTTAAGATGGATGGACTACAACCCCCAGAATCCCCCAGGCAGCAAGCAAGCTGCCTGGGGAATTCTGGGAGTTGAAGTCCACCCATCTTAAGGTCCCCCAGATTGAAACGAACCTTTGAGTATTACCTATTAGCAGGGGTGGGATTGAAAATTCTTAGCAACTGGTTCTCTGCCCAGTTGCTGGGTGGGCATGGCCATGGGGGGGGGGCACTACTCAATCTCCTCACGGCAGGGGAGGGCATTTTCGCTCTCCCTAGGCTCCGGAGGCTTTGTTTGAGCCTCTGGGAGGGTAAAAATGGGCTCCCCCAGGCTCTGGAGGCCCTCCGAAGGCTGGAAACGGGCCCATTTCCAGATTACCGGAACTTCTGGTAGGCCCATTTTGCACCCTCCTCAGGCTCCAGAGGCTCTCTTTGAGCCTCCGGGAGGGTGAAAATGGCCTCCCCCAGGCTCCGGAGGCCCTCCGGAAGCCAGAAACTTCCGGCAGGTCCATTTTTCGCCCTCCCAGAGTCTCTGTGGGCCCTGTACTTACCTGGCATGATGAATGGGCCCTGTGGAGACTCCTGGGAGGAAGCAAGAGGGGGGGGGGCTGCAAGCGGGGGGGCTGCAAGTGGGGGGGGCACCCAGTTTTGGCTGGCAGAGGGCTATCAAAATTAAAAACAAAAGGAGAAATGTTTTCCCTTTTGCCTTTGAGCACGCAAAAAGGGGCAGGAAAGGAGAAAGTGAACGACAAAGAAAAAGATGGGAAGACACCAAGGAAGGAACAGTAAGGAAAGAGGGGAAGGAAGGAGAAAGGAGAATGAAGAGGGAAGGAAGAAGAAGAAAAGGAAGGAAGGAAGGAAGGAAGGAAGGAGATTATATTGAGATTGAGGGAGGGTCTGAGGGAAGTCCTGCCTTAGCACTTCGCCACCACAGGTGCCCCCCCAAGTCCCGTCCACCATGGCCATGCCTCCTGTCCACGACCACCACAACCACATGTGCCCCTGGCCATACCACCCGGCCCTTCCAGGTCAAACACAACCCTGATGTGGCCCTCAATGAAATCGAGTTTGACATTCCTGCCCTAGACCATTTCAGGCAAAGGGTTGTCCCATCTCTTCTGAAAACATCCAGTCTCGGAGCACCCACGATAATCTGGAGGCAAGTCGTTCCACTGTTTAATTGTTCTGTCAGGGAAATTCCTTCTCAGGGAACCAACCTAGAACTAAGGCGAAAATTCTTGACAGCCAGAACAATTAATCGGTGGGACCATTTTGCACCCCAAGAGGTTATGGATCAATGGTGGGATTCAAATAATTTACCAATCAGTTCTCCGCCCTAATGACCATCTGGGCAGGTGGGGCTCGGTGGGCATGTGACTGGGTGGGCATGGCCAACTCAAGGTCACTTAGGTCAATGGACGCTTCGCCTTAGCTGTTACAATGTTATAACGGTTAACCGGAGAGGCAGTTTCTGTAAGCAGGACAATAAAGATTAGGCTAGAAACAACACCAGAATGTTTCCTTCCTGCCTTCCTTACAGGATTAGCCCTGAAAAGTGGAAAGAAACAAAAGGAGATTTCTTCCAACAATCGGTTCACTGAACTACTTAGAAAGTTACCAACCGGTTCTCCCGAATAGGTGCGAACCGGCTGAATCCCACCACTGTTATGGATGCTCCGACGATTATGGTCACATCAACCAGAACTGAAATGGCACAAAACGTAAACTATCAATGGGAAAGGGGAGGAGGGAGATTTTTTTGGAGGAGGGCTGACAGGCCGTAACCCTTAGCATATTTAAAATATCTTGGTGCAAAGAGCAGCCTTGTTGTGGCCAAGGAACGACGGAACACAACTTGTGCTGCGTTGCGTTTTTGCAGCTGGAGAGATGCTCGGAGGGCGTGTCGGCAGAGATGCAACCACTGTGAAGCAGATGTCATTCACAAAGATGAAGATAGAAGAGTCGGAGGATCGGGCCTGATGCATCAATCAGGAGTGATTTTTCTCCCTGACACAAGGTCATCCGTCTATAACACAGCGGTGACTTTATTGCCGGGCGAGATTTCCAGATGAAAGATTCACTTTGCCAAAAAGGCCCAACTTTTGAGATTCCCAAGTGAGGCAGCCATTGACTCGTTTAAAAAAACTAAAAAGAATTTCAGGGCTGCCATCCATCCTTGAGAAAGCCTTATGTTGATTGTTCAGCATCCCAACTCCAAAATTTTGGAAGCGTGAAGAGGAGGCGTTTGTGGTTCCACAGAAATACCAAAGGTAAAGGTTCTCCTTGCACAGATGTGCTAGTCGTTCCCGACTCTAGGGGGCGGTGCTCATCTCCGTTTCAAAGCCGAAGAGCCAGCGCTGTCCGAAGACGTCTCCGTGGTCATGTGGCCGGCATGACTCAACTCCCGAAGGCGCACGGAACGCTGTTCCCTTCCTACCAAAGGTGGTCCCTATTTTTCTACTTGCATTTTTTACGTGCTTTTCGAACTGCTAGGTTGGCAGAAGAGAAATAGTAAAAATTGCTGCCAAAAAAAGAAGGGAAGAAACGTACACGAAATTTAGCACCGTGTGGGAACATGACGAGTCGGCTGAGGCGCCATCAAAACGAATTGAAAGATAAAGTTGGAATGGAGAAGATGGACTGATTATATTCAAAATAAATATGGGACGAAGAAACTTCAGTTAGCTTATGAATGAATGAACAAGGAATGTTATAATTTACCTAAAGTTAGCTTTACAAAAGGGGAGTTAAAGTACAAGCGAAGGTACGATGCTAAGGTTCCTCCACAAAACCGCGTTCGACTAAACCCCGTAGCTGACGTCATCAACAGCGCAACAATAGCGCGGAGACAGAAGCACGCTGTAAACGCTAAACCTAAAATTAACCCCTAAACCTAAACCTAACCCCCCTAAACCTAATCCTAAACCTAACCCTAAACCTAACCCTTAACCTAACCCTAAACATAACCCTTAACCTAACCCTAAACCTAATCCTAACCCTTAACCTAACCCTAACCCTTAACCTAACCCTAAATCTAACCCTAACCCTTAACCTAACCCTAAAGCTAACCCTAAAGCTAACCCTAAACCTAACCCTTACCTTAAGTTGAATTGGCTTGCTTTCAAAGCGCTATTTAAAGCGCCCTTCTTTCTCCGCGCTGGCTGTTGTCGCCCTGTTGATGACGTCAGC
Source organism: Thamnophis elegans (assembly GCF_009769535.1). Classification (NCBI taxonomy): domain Eukaryota; kingdom Metazoa; phylum Chordata; class Lepidosauria; order Squamata; family Natricidae; genus Thamnophis; species Thamnophis elegans. The sequence goes on from NC_045549.1 coordinate 9,348,483, forward strand.
GACGCGGTTTAATCGGGCGCGGCTTAGTCGAGTGCGGTTTTGTCGTGCCACGGATGCTAAAGTTAGTTAGTTTATTTTAGTGTATGATTGTTAAATGCTTATACCCTGTATTTACTCTGGGAGGTTGGGGGAGGGAGGGGATGTGGGATTGGGGGGGTGAGGGAGGGAAGGGGAAAGGT